>NC_056747.1:1127871683-1127909183 GCF_019279795.1 Protopterus annectens | reverse complement strand
GTACAATGTTCAATCATAGCCTCACTTCAGACTTTGTGCCAATTGAATGGCACACAGCAACGGTTATCCCACTCCACAAGGGGGGAGCCACCACAGATTCTGGGAACCACTGCCTTATCAGCCTGAGCAGCGTGATCTGCAAGACCATGGAGCATATCATCATGGAACTTATAAACAATGATATTGGTAATCTCCAAACTGTGGACCCCACCTAGTTTGGGTTTGTGAAAGATACATCATGTCACTTAAACCTGACTGACTTCTTTGAAGCAGTCACCAGAGCCGAGGACAAGCCCAAGGTGGTTTACACAGCCTACCTAGACCTTGCCAAGGCCTTCAACAGCATCCCCCACTCTGAAATTACAGATAAACTCACTAAACTAGTTCTAAATATCTATGTCACGAGATGGGTTGCCAACTGGCTTACAGACAGAACCCACACTGTGAAAGCAGCAGATTCCAAATCTGACTCCAAACCAGTGACAAGTGGAGTGCAACAGGGTTTAGTCCTTGGTACTGTCCTGTTTGGCATCTACTTCTCTGAAGTTCAGTCTAACACAGAGGGTCTATGGCCAACAAAGTTCAAAGATGACTGCAAACTAGGAGCCATTACTGAATCCCATATAGATGTGGACATTCTACAAAAGGCCCTCACTGAGACAGATGCCTGGTCTCAAAGCCATGGCCTCAAACTCAACGCCAAATAATGCATTGTCATCCCCTTTGGGTAAAACTCTGTGAACTACCACATAGCTGCCAGTACACTTAACACTAAAAGTGTGACAAGAGACCTAGGGACACAGGTGGATAGTAGTCTCTCCTTTGATAACCACATTGCCACAGTACTCAGGAAATCCTTCTATGTGGCACATCACATCGCAACAGGTGTCTCATCCAGAAAAAAGAAGATTATTGTTCCTCTCTACTCATCCCTCATTAGACCTATTATATGGTACAATGGCCTGTTTGATATGTAGCTCACAAGACATCTACAAAAACTGGAAAGTCCTCAGAATTACCTCACAAAGAGGATCAATGGCCTCAAACAGATGCCCTATTCAAACTGTCTCAAAAGACACCAGGTTTAATACAGTGCATATTGCCTACTCAGAGCCGATCTCTGCCTAACATACAAAGCCATGTCAAACCCAGAGCTGTTGGACATACTACACGTGAAGAAATCACAGTCCCTACAAAACACATGCTCCAGGGAGTTAAACCTTGTCACCACAATAGACAGAACATGCTGGAGGGATAGATTACTGTCCATAACACTTCCCACACTCTGGAACAAACTACCCATTTATGTGAAACAGAGCTCCTCATTAGCCGTCTTTAAGATAAATATTGACATTTGGATGGTAAATAGGAAATCCATTCCATGATTCACCTCTGTGTATTTGATTGAGAGGGGCACACGAAATTATATGTCTTGGGTGGGGAAAGTCCGGGAATCTTGTTGGCAAGGCTTATATAGGCCCTAGGGCCAACAGCCTAGTATCTACCTATGAACTTATGCACATATGGTTCCCATTCAGAAGCCTGAAACATCATAAGCCTGAAAATCAAAATCCTGAAACCAAAAGCCTGAAAATTCAGAATCCTGAAAACTCAAAATCCTGAAAGCCCAAAATCCTGAAAGCCCAAAATCCTGAAACTCAAAATCCTGAAAACACAAATAATGCTAATATTCCAATACAAAGACACTAATATCTACCAACTGACCCTAACCCTAACCCTAACCCTAACCCTAAGGTCCATCACTACCTAATTTCTGTCACTATTGCATACATGCCTAACCTGCGCCCTAACCTAACTCACTTAAACCGCCCCCTAACAACACAAACCAACCACCCCACACACTTACCTGGACCTACGCGATGACTAACACCACAGGGCTAACAATAGCAAAGCCACAATGACATCAGTATGTATATATATATATATATATATATATATATATATATACATATACATACATATATATATATATATATATATATATATGTGTGTGTGTGTGTGTGTGTATGTATGTAGTCATACAACATGCAGTGCAGACATACCTCAGAATCATACATATCAACCTCTTAGTGCAAGACTAATGAACAAAGGCTGTACAAAGGGTGGGAAATGGGCCACATATATGGACAGAATCCGAATATTGCTGTCATAACTTAACAGTTGTACAGCAACAGGGACTGTATCAGCAGAACTGTCTGAATGATATGAGGATGAGAACTGACATGTAAGTCAGTCTTCACTGACATAAATCCTTGCATCATAACAGTGTTACCCAGAGAAATGCAAATAAACTGTGTAACAGAAACAAAGCATGGGTCAAACACCTGGGCAGTCTTCAAACAGCCTGGCAGTGGAGAGGTATGCTCGCAACCCTTTAGTGCAATGAATATGGAACAAGCCAGACAAAGTGGGGGGACAACAGCATGACAATAGAGGCATATCCAAATGATGTGAGTAGATCAGCTGAGAAGGTTGTTGTAGTAACACTGTTCCTGCTAACATATATTGACAGAAATATCACCTTAGTGCATTTTAATGTCTGGAAGCCAAAAGAAAGAACCACCTTAACAGATACAAGTATACATAATCTGAGGGTTGTGCTACTGTGCTGTGGAGATTCTATACAGAACTATTGAAGACCTTGTGGTTGTCTTTACTATCTGCTGCAATCATGTTTTTACAGCTACCTTTACAGGATTTAATGAGAGATCTCAACCTTTGGTTGAGCCTGATAAGGGAGTATTTCATGTCTTGGGACTTCACCTTATTCTGCATCAATTTCCTCCTTCTGTTGTAGAGTTTGTTTATGGCAGGGGACCACCAGATTGGCTTCCTTTTTTCTGAGGAGATCATATCGGTTTTATTGCATATGGTGAGATCTATGCATTTGTGTATGTGTTCATACAGTGCATTGGTGTAAGATTTTGTGGTCATGCAACTAGTCTCCGTCTGCATGGGTGCCATGCAGTTAGCCACCTCTGTTTGTAGGTGCCCAAAGTTAGTTTTGGAGATGATTTTATGGTGGTTACATTTGTGGGGCGGAGGGAGGGATGTGGATTTCCAAGGTGATTAGTTTGTGTTAGTATCTAACCAGGGAGGAGTTGACTATTGGTGTAGAGCAAAGTTTGCCCATGTTAGTAATGACAAGGTCAAGGATGTTGCTACCTGTAGTGGGAGTAAGAACAAGCATAACCAGAGCATTGGAATTAATTAATTCCAGAAAGCATTGGACAAGTGTATTGGTACATGAGTATTTTTTCCAGTTAAAGGTGGGCTAGTTGATGCCAGCCAGTATGAGAGTGTTGGGTTGGAACCTAATATTCCCCAGGGTGCATAAGGATTGGGGGATGTGAGTCTTCTGCCATGTTTGTGGACCTACAGCAGGCTATGACCTGTATTGCTGTCTTACCCAATGTTAGCTGCACCTGAAGTATCTCAGATGCATTATGTTGTGCTAACAGTCTGTAGGTGTGTGCATCCATTATGAATATTGAAACACCACCACCTTTGCAGCTTCGGTCCAAGTTCTGGATCAAACAGGCATGGAATGAGTGATAGCCTGGTAGTGCAGGTGTGATTCCTGTTGCCTTGAACCAGTTCTCTGTTACAGCACAAATGTCGATGTTTTCCAGTTTAAGGAGTGCTTTGGATGAGTGCATTTTTAAATGTAGACCTCTAGTGTTGAGCAGAATGATCCTCAGATTACACTTGTTTGTAGCTGTTACAGTGGTAATGTGGTCTTTGGAACACTGCTTAAAAATGCCACTACTTTAGGGGTAGCAAAAGCCTTGGCCAATATCTGGAAGCCCAGGGGTGACAGATGTAGGCGTTCTCTGGCAATCTCTGGCAAAGGATCATGGTCAGTCAAACATGTCATCCCAGGCACACAGATAGTGGATCCCCTTACAATGATACCAGAAATGTAGCCAATTGTTGAAATCAATCATTTTCAGCTTGTACTGTGGTATCATTCTGGGTGATGGTAGGATGCTGTTCAGGGCTAGGGTCATACCCATCTAGGCTACACAGTGGGAGAGCTCCTCCATATCTGTTTCCATATTGTGCAGGGAGGTAAGTCTCAGATCATTCACACCCACATGTACAATGACAAAGTAATATGTGTACCTGTTGTTGAGAGACCTCAGCGTGTGTGTTATGTGGCAGATCCTGGTGCCTGACAGGTGGCTGACTATCACTTTCTCCTTTTTCAACCTAGTGAGTAGGACATCACTGTTCCTCACTATCAAGTCAACTATGTCTAATGTTTTGGCCATGCTGTTTTGCCTTAGGCACTTTGGTTGACTGGCACACTGTTTAGGAGACATATGTGTCTTGTGATTAGTGTTGTTTGGTGGTGGTGGAGTGTATGTCTGCCTTGGAGGTCTCTGCTGTTTGTGCAGCTTTTTACTGAGAGCCCCCGCAAAGGTGGGTGTGTGGTTTGTGTTTTTATATGAAGGCAGTGTTGGTGTGTGTTCTGGAGGGCTATGTGTTCCATGTAATGTGGTGCAAATGTTGACCATCTCCTCTTGACCAACTATTCTGGTCTTGGCTGGAGAGTGTGTGACTTCCAATTTGGATATATAAGTGCACCTCTTGCAAGTTTGAGTGTAGAGAGATAAGAGGTGAGGGTTGTCAGTGTACATGAGGCAGTTGCTACATTGCCTCAGGATGGCCAAATTCAGCAGGTTAATAAGTGAAAGCACAGGGAACTGCCCTGTAGACATGCCTGGAGGGGTGGCCATTAATAATAATTACTGGACCTGTTTCATCATAGAACTGCTTAGTACTGTTAGCACTTTTGTTTGATAAAATACTTGCTACAAGACGTCTGGTAAAGTGCTGAAGTAAAAAGCTATTGAAAGTGCAGGAGAGGAGAGAACTAGCATATCTAAGTGACAAATTTAGGAGCAGACTTTGACAACACTCAGGTGCTAACATACAGTCCTGGATACAGCAAATCTGTATCTGGACTAGACTAGTTACAGGAAAGGTAACTAATTAGTACTATTTTAATAGTCAAATGTCTGGTATATTATATTTGTCTCCATGGTAGTGTAGCTGTTGTACAATAGATGTGTGAGTGCATATCACAAGTGCAGCCACCCATGTATACACATGTGTCCCATACAGTATACTCACACCACTTGCTACTGTAATGACAGCACATATAGGCATATTATGTAAAGGAAATAATATACACCTGGCATGCAACAAAATATATAGCCCTTGCAGGTCTTGAACCCAGGAAGCTGTTCACACTGTACACAATAGTCAAAGCATGTAACCACTAAGCCATCTGAGCTATACTGTTTTATGATATTTTCAACTATAGCATGCAATACAGTTGGTTTTTCATAGGGAATGAAGACTGTGGAATCAGTAATGATTTAGTTGTCAATAACTTGCATCACTGTCAGAGCCAAGAGCACACATTAGTACAGTTCTGGACCATGCCAGATGAAGTTAGGGGACCAGTCTATGGACATACAAACACATTAGCAATGATACAAAGGGACCCATGCCACTGACAACTGCTTCCCCCCCTATACAGTAAAACTAATAAGTACACAGTACACTGCTACAAATTCAGGACAGGCCATACACAATAGCCAGACATACACTGACCTCTTAGCAATATAACTAAAATGACTGAAGACAGCAGAACAACAGACAACCAGCCATCAGTACACACAAATATTTTAATGTGTTTTGCCATCAAGTATTACAACATTACAAAACATATTTTCCTTAAATTCAGGAAGCAATTGACAATTACGTATGTTCTTAAACAGCCTGCAATTACACCCCTCAGTTAACCCCCTAGGGGATACAGTATCAAATGATACAATGTAAATTGATTCTTCACATAGCAATGGTTCTGTTATAAGTGTTTGATCAAACTTGGAAAAAGACCTTTTCCAGAAAAGTAAACTGTAACCCACTACAGTCCCCACGGTGAAATGTATGAAAAGTAACAGCTATAGAACGTTTGTCCATGTAATAACTAATATCTCTCACATGTTCTAACAGACTGATTCTAAGGCATGTCCTACTATTCCACAGACTCACCTCTTGACTGTACAGGGTTCTACATGCTGTCCAGCCTTTGCACTCATATGTATGGCACCTACCTCACGTAATGTGTCTTATTCCACAACATCACTGGGATGATAGCAGGAATGTCAGCACTAAATACTGATAGACCATACCTAGCAACCATCTACTGCATAACAACTGGACAAAGCCTGTCAAATAAGTGGAGGACAGACGTCCAAACACAAGGCCATATTTGAAATAGTGCTGTTATACACTGAGAAAGTTGCTGGTGTTACAGGGTTGGTTGCGACATCTCTATTCTGAGGGATATGAAGTCAGAAACACAAATGGATGTTGCCATTTACTGGCAGCAATGACCAGAGTATGCCACTGATTTGCCAAGGACAACACCAAACATAACAGGCAAACCTCTGGCCATTATGTGGATAGGCCTACAGTTCAGAGCTATGCAAACACATAACTTTGTCAGACTGACATCCATGCAGAAGTAGCATGTACACACAAAGTCCATAAAACTAGTAGTATTCACACCATATAACAGCAATACTCACATTCGGTCCCTAGGTCTGTACCCTTCTCCACCATTTAGTTGGCCTGTCTCCACAGATCTTGTTGTAAGAGTTATTTCCACCTGCTGTGTGTAACACTCAGTAGCCATACACCTCCAGGATGTGTTCCTCACAGCCAAGGCAAAGGGGCAAAGCTCACATTAAGTACTCAAATACAGCAGTGTGTCGCCATGACATTGGCTATTGGGAAGAACTGCTCAGCTCCTCTGCATGCAATTAGCAAGTGGGGAACACCAATTGGTGCACAAGCCATCACCTGGTCAAAAGCATTACCTACAAAGGGTATGCAGACACCTATTCCAGACATCTGTCTACCAGTACTCCATGTTGAGAAACAAAAAAACATGGATCAACCTTCCTGATACAACCTAGTGCAGTGTTTGTTTGTTTGCCTGTTCGGCTTTTCCCGGTTAGGGGTTGCCACAGTGGAACTCCGGTCTGCTAATGATTGGCAGTCAATTTTTATGGTGCCGAGTTGTCAGCCCGCCGCCCTACCTTCAGCAAAGGCACGCCCATTCATGAATGCCTTTCGGAGGCCACTCGGCCATGGGGGGGACATGCAGACTCCACACAGAATGTACTCCAGCCAAGAATCAAACAGGAGAACCTATTGCTCTGAGGCAACAACGCTACTGCTGTACCACCGCAGCTACAACCTAGTGCAGTGTGAAATAATAAAAACGTATGTGAAACAAGTCAGCATATAAATGAATATAGTATGTGTTTTCTAATAATGGGAAATAGGATTTTGAAAGATTTATGTCTGAGCAAGACTTGCTGTAGTGATGTCCTGCTAAACAGCACCTATGACCATAGCATCTGCCTCTCTCTGCTGTGACATAAAATACAGCTCAGGACCCTAACTCACCCCAGGAAAGGACAGCTCACATATGACAAACACTGGAGTGTCTGTCAAACACTACTGACTGTGCCACTGCTAGGCCAGCTATAGGGATACTGTACATATCCATATGCTACCTGTGAATAAGAATATGATACACATTTGTCATGTAAATCTAAGATAACTATATAGTGTGTATACACCTTCCATAGCCAGAGAACAGGCAAAATTCCACACTTGTGGATGAACAGCTGTGCTCATAGGTGGACTGCTGCCCATCATGGCTCTGCCACAAGTGCCACAGCAGGTGACACCAGACGCATGTTTTGGACTGTCATGAAGGCACAGGCATATGTCAAATCTAGCACTGGACATATTCTCAGGGTAACAAATGCAACTCTTCATGCTATATGTGACAAGAGCCTTGATTTTGGAGATGCCCATCGTTATTATGCTGAGGTCACAGATAGACAGTTGGGTGAGATGGTGGTAATCCTCGACTGTGGGATGTCTGTGCCACAGCATGTGGCAGGACTTAGGCATCAGCCACATGGACATAGGACAGCACATGTGCTGGGAGTACAATGGTGTAAAACTGTACACCATGGCCACATTTGTCACTCAAACACACACAGTCAGAATGCTGATCTTCCACACACAAAAATACACAGTTTGCATGACTGAGATTAGAACTACTACCTACTTAGGTCTTGCTATTATAGTGCTCTGCATTTATTGCACACGCCATGGAGAAAGTAGGGTGAAGTGTGCTCCAGAGTTCCTCTAAGCTGAACAACATCCACTGGCCTTGCACTGTATGGCAATGGGAGATGTCCTGGCTGAGAATGGCCAGGAAATACTATCAGCTACAGAAATATACACAATGACCAACACAGAAATAGCCATATACACATTTGCCAAACCTGCAGTTAGCAGCCCTGCCTATCTTGTCATTCAGTCCATGCTGTTAGAGAGTTTTTGCACACAGGACATGCCTTCTTGGGCTGAAGAGTGTCATCAGTTATCTGTATGGTCGATGGTGACAGCGTTCCTCATACAGTGGACCTTGGGACATATATTACAGTATTAAAATATTACACCCAGCACCCCAACCACAGTGGCTACAGTACTCAGTCATACCCATGATAATACTATGACAAACCCACAATCACACATTTACCAGGAATGAGATTCAAACCTTTGCTGCCTATCTAATTATTGCTATTAGACTGACATTCATTTATCGCACATGCCACAGAGTTAGTAGAGTGAAGATTGTTTCATGGCTCTCCTAAGATGAGCAACATCACCATTCCTCTGTAATGTATGGCAATGTGCAGTGTATTTGAAGAATGGGGCCTCAGAATGCTGTCTCCTACAAATATGCACACTCACACACTTGCAAACAAACACACACACACACACACACACACACACACACACACACATACTCACATTTGCCAGGACTCAGAGGGTAAACCACACCTGTCTACTCATTGGTAAAACAGTGTTATGCTGGTACTGCAAGCTCAAGGTAGCCCACAGGGTGAAGGGTGTCACAAGGTACTTTACAGTGCAGTACAGCAGCAGCCCTTTCTAAGTATAGCAATGGGGGGTGTAGTGGGTGGGAAGGTCCTCAAAGTATTTTCAACTACAAGTTTACAACTCACAAACACTGTTATACTCAGTAATGCACACAGACACATTTGCCAGTACTGAGGTCCATTGGTGCAGGTGTCCCTGGGTGTGTACCAAGCTAATGTCCATGGAGATATGAGAATACTATGGCATGTGAGTACACTGGTTTCATGGCACCTGACATTTGTCACCATGCCATCTACTACTGCCACTTGAGTGATCCCCAGGGTGACAGCTATATTCACCATTCATTCATCTGAATTTCTCTTGAAGAAGGTCAGTGAGGTGCTTTGATAGACATGTATGCAATATATATCACATAACATGGCCAGTGCCTGGGTTATGGACCTGTCCCCAAGATGTTCTGTTGAATGTGGTAATGTGGTTGTGGTATCCATGGCATTAATGCATACAGATTGGGGTTTCCTAGCTGTGGCATTTGTAACACAGCTGGGCAGAACTGTCAGTCAAGCAGGGATTGCTGTAAGTAGCCAAGATGTGACCGGGAACACTTGGAGGTTTTGGCCTCTTTCCATATCAGACAGTTGTTTCATGCCTACGGTCGTACATGTCAGGTACACATGCAGCTCATCCAGTTGTTGAAGGTGTCTACTGAGTTACATGGCAAATGGGCCATTGAACCTGCTGATTGGCCTAATGAGCGGGGAGTAGAGGGAGACATTGACCTCTTCATTCCTGGATGATACACCTTTAGTTATGCAATGTGCCACATGGAAGGACTTTCTGTCTACAGTGGCAGTGTGGCAGTCAGAAGAGAGGTTGCTGTCAAGCTGTGTTCACAGATCTCCTATAAGGACATCTGTCTCCATTGGACTACCACTGATGTGGTCATTTGTGGACAACACATTGATTCAACAGGAGATAGGGACATATTTCTTGACAGTGAGACTAAGGGCAGTGTTTTGCCAACAGTTGGAGGTGTCAGTGGTGACCTTATGCAGGATGTTAACATAATCTGGGGATGTAAACAGAGCCCTCAATTAGCGATTGTCTGTAAACATTTTTAACCACTGTTCATTCCTGTTGGGCTGGATATCAGAACCACACACAAGACTGGACACAGGACAAGAACCTGTGGTACTCCACACATGACTGGCAGTCTGACACCAGTCATGACTGTTTTGCAGTCTGACATGGAGTCCACTGCTTTCACACTGTAAGTTCCATCTGTGAGCCAGTTTGCAGACCACTTAGTGACATAGGGATTAATGAATAGATGAGTGTGTTTGCCTATGATTCCTGAGTGTGGAATTGTATCACAGGACTACAAGGCCACATATCTTGTTTTGGACTCCATATTGTTCTACATTAATATCACATGACAAACAGATTATAGGACTGAAAAGTGTCCATAGCTACAACAAAAGTGGGCTCAGTACAGTGGACATTTGGTAGTTTGCTGGGTGGACCACACAAAAGTGTAGCAAAACCCACCCCCTAATGGATATGGATCACAATGTTAATGACACAACCACAGAGAGCCACACACATACTTGACAGGAATGAGATTCAAACCCCTCCCTAACTAGTTTACTGCACTATAGTATTACACATTTATCAGACACACTGCGACTCTTACATATTTGAGAGCTGTATAGAGGTATCTTTAAAGGTGAGTGACATCAGCAGCAGTGATAAAGGAGGGGAAAGGGAAGAGTAGTAAGTGCCAATGGCCTCAAAATCATGTCTCTACAACTACAAATGCTCTCACACAAACAAACACACTTTTACATTCACCAGGACCAAGCTTAGAACTCCTACCTAACTAGTTTACTGCACTATAGTATCATGCATTTATCAGAAGCACCACAAAGCTTACATATTTGAGAGCTCTCCAAAAGTATCTTTAAAGGTGAGTGACAACAGCAACAGTGATAAAGGAGGGGAAAGGGAAGTGTAGTAAGTGCCAATGGCCTCAAAATCATGTCTCTACATCTACAGACACTTTCACACAAACACACTTTTACATTTACCAGGACTGAGATTAGAACTCCTACCTAACTAGTTTTCTAAATTATAGCATTACACATTTATCAGATGCTCCACAAAGCTTACATGTTTGAGAGCTGTCCAAAGGTATCTTTAAAGGTGAGTGACATCAGCAGCAGTGATAAAGGAGGGCAATGTGAAATGGAGTGAGTGGGAATGGCCTCAAAATCATTCACCTACAAACACACACACAGACACACCTTTACATTTGACAGGACTGTGATTAGGATTGCTACATAAATAGTTATTGGTACTCTACTGTTACACAGTTATCACAAGCACAACAGAGCCTATAGGGCTGAGGGCTAACAAAAGGAATTTGTACACTGACTGCAGCACATGTTCTGATATTGCGATGTGTACTGAGTGGGGATGGAGTAAAACAGTAATTCCTTCACACACAAACAAATACACACACACACACACACACACACACACACACACACACACACACACACACACACACACACACACACACTTGCCAGGACTGAGATTTAAAACCCTACCTGTCTACTTATTTGCTTAAGTAAGTTATGCATTTATCACATACGCTATTAGCTTACAGATTTGAGGCTTGTCCAAAGGTACATCTAAGGTGACATACATCAGCATTTAAGGTAGTGTGGGAGTATGGGCTGTGTACTGGGTGGGAAAGGCTTCATAATGGCACTGTCTGTCTCTCTTCCCCATGTGTATGTGTGTGTGTGTTTGAATTATTGTACTATGTTGGCCTTAGATATGTGTGTGTATCATACAACACAGATGAAGATTTACCAGTGTGTGTGTGTGTGTGTGTGTGTGTGTGTGTGTGTGTGTGTGTGTGTGTGTGTGTGTGTGTGTGTGAAGACCAAACAGTTTACATTTTGGTGTGCGTGCATGGACATCTGCAGATAACAGATATCTCTGGTCCACTGTGGTGTCAGACATGGGCTTTATTTCTCAGTATGAGATTCTGTATTGAGTGTAGGGATCCATTCTCTAAGTGTGGCAGCATGCCCAGTATGACCTTCTATATTGCTTGTGGGAATCCACTCCAGGGAGAGTTGTACTCCAGCCCAGGGTTTTGTGTGATACAGCTACACCTAGCAAGCTATTTTTGCAGGATATCTATAGATAGGTTGCCAATATGGAGACACAGTTGGTCCAAACATGGGGGGCATACTGTGTGTAACTAAGTTTCCTATTACTGTCTGTGTTGCTTGTGTAACATGTTCTGTTTTAGCATAGATATTTGGATATGTGTACTGTTGTACAGTGTAATGTATTGTGCCATCAACTACTGACAGATATCATTGTTTTCTCACAGTTGTTTACCAGGGAAATACAAGAGCAATGAAGCAGAGACCTATATTGTGAGGCAAAGACTAGACATTGTGACACAATCCTGCCATTGTGGAGGTGTGGCTACAGACAACTGAGTGATGGGTTTGTGTAAATAGTCCAGCACCTTGGTACTATGCTGGCTGGGGATCCCCTTCTTGTGCATTTCTCAACTTAACTGAATGGCCATATCCTGCTGTGGGCATAACTCTCAGCTGTACAGATTTGGCCAGGTTATCCACAGGCAGGACTCATATATCTGGTCAATTTCCCTTCACATTGTAGTTTACAAGCAGGTCTGTGGTTATACATTCATGGGTTTGCAGTCAGGGGGGAGTATGAGCAGACATTTGAGTTTAAGACTTCATACACTCCATGATATCCATGCTTTTATTCCCCCCCCCCCCTCTGTAATTCTATCCTCTTCCCAACAGTATGGGAACAATATCTCAGAAGTATTTCTATAGTTTGTCCTTTATCACAGCAGTATTTATGTCTTGGTCCACAATTCTTGCACTAGGACATTGAGAGGCATGCTACTGGCATTTGTCAGAATGGCCTTGCATTTGTTTTCTGATTATTGTGTTATGTTGTTAGTTAGGACCCTATGACATTCTGTATGATGTTACTAAGGGTGAAGCACATGATGGCACTATGGGTGAGGCATGGTCATTTGCAGGAGGCCTGTTGGCCACATGAGAGTGATGCAGGCCACTGCATTTTGTCACTCATACGTTACTCTTCAGAACTATACTGCAACTGCCAGACCTGTTGTAGTATGTATGTGTATGACTGTGAGGGAGGGGGTGTTCACCATGGCCAGCACTTGTGGAGCTTTGCCTGACCTTTATTTATGGTCATCAACACTTGTCCTGCTGGGTGAGGCTGGGGGAGAGTGGGAATGGGAATGGGAATGCTCATTGACATCCATGTGTGTGACCTGTGGACACCCACAGTTAGTTGAGCCACCACATGTACTACAGTGGGAGTTGTCAGCTTGAGTACTACTGCCTAGTATGGGGACAACAGTATTTGTTAAGGATTTCATGCTGTCCCATATAGCTGTTAGCTATCTGCTGCTATCCCATTTGGCCACCCAATTCTCTTGCATGCTTGCATCCACAGCATAGATATAACTATCAGAACATACTAATCCATTCAGTAATTGATAGTAAGGGTGACTTACCTCGTGCCTGGGGCAGTATTGAGGATGGTGCTGGAGGGCTGGCTATGTGGGATGCACGCAGTACACTCCCTATACATGGTGAAGTACAGGTAGTGTCATGTTTGGCATCCCTTTTACTGTATGTGTAAGGCGGAGAGAGGTATCAGTCCTGGGTCTCTACAGTCTCAGTGTGTGTGCTCTGTGTTGCCTCCTTGCTAAGGCATAGGCATACTGGGCACACCTCTGTCTCCCTCTAAGGGCAAGCTCAGGAAGTTCATCCTCCAAGTCCCTCTGTGCCTGTCGTGACCTTGGCAATGATGGGGGACTGTGTGGCCCCTCTCCGTGTTGTTCCTGCTGCAGCTGTTTCCGCAGGATCATATTGTGTAGCATGGCACATACTATGAACGTTTGTCCACATGTAGCTGGAGAGTACTGCAAGGCTCCAGTGGATATGTCAAGGCAGCGGACCAGTGACTTGAGCATCCCAAACAAATGCTCTATAATGATCTTGGCTTGTGCATGTGCCTCATTATGGCATCCTTGGTTGGGGGTGTGTGTATTTCTGATAGGTGTCATCAGCCACAGCTCCAGTGCATAGCCAGCATCCCCCACTAGATGGCCAATTGGGATGTCCCCCCTGGCAAATCCCTGATACAGCTGTGAGGAATGCCACATGTGGGAGTCATGATAACTTCCAGGGCTGCCAGCACACACTTGCATGATAATACCCTGGGCATCGCACATGACCTGGCAGTTGATGGAGGGGAAGCCCTCGCGGTTGATGTAGACCCTACCCCGCTTACAAGGTGGTGCTTTGATGTGTATGTGCGTGCAGTCTATAGCACCGACTATCTCAGGGTATTCTGCTATATGGTGGACGTGACGCATTATGCTGGTCAACACCTCACGGGTGCTGGGGAAATATATGTGCTCAATGGCATGTGGTAGTATGGCATCCAGGAACTGGTGGTGTACTCTGGATGCTGATGCATGTAAGTACCCCATGATATCCCCAGTTGGTCTTTGGAAGGTACCTGTGGCTAGTATTCCTGAGGCTACACATACCTTGGTATCAACTGGGATGGGTTCCCCTCTGTTGGTTCTGGATCTGGGCAGGCCCGGCATAGCTCGATGATTTGCTGTAGAATGTGCCTGTCCACCCTATAGCGCTCCACTATCTCCAGCTCATGTAGCCCCTGGTAGGTTACCTGGGGTTTGTACACTCTTTTTTTCTTTTTTTTCACATGTTTTTAACGTGTGCAAATGTATTGTGAAGCTTTTCTCCCCAGGCCTCCGCTGAAAATGGACCTGTGTCCAGTCAGATTTTTCCCAGTAAACAAATGTAAAATAAAAATAACTACATAAACAAAAATAAATTCTCCTCTTCCTCACTGCAGGTCGGTTGTCAGCATTCTCCTCCTCAACACCACCAACCTGTTGCACATACTGGTAAATCAAAGCCACAGCAGCCGCTAACATGTTTTGTTAGTTTTGTGAGTTTAAAACTTCCACACTTGTGTCCACCAGTGGTGTACTGTTTGTGGGAAAAAAAATCTGTAAGGTGTGTCTGCATAGTTTATAGTGGCGTGCTGGGCTGCTGCATGTATAATTGGTAGATTCTGATACATTCCACCTGCCAGCTATGCTAGTTCTCCTGGATTGCCTTCCTACTGCAGTTTCACCTACATCCAGTCAGAAAGGTGTTTGCATAGTTTATAGTAGTATGCTTGGCTGCTGCATGTGCATTTGGCTGATTCTGATACATTCCACCTGCCAGCTATGCTAGTTCTCCTTGATTGTCTTCCTACTGCCTTTTTCCCTTCCTATTTCCTCCCTGTTTAAGCCCTTTCTACCCTTTTTTTTTTTTTACTGGGTGCGAGCCTCACACACACAATATATACAGTACTAAGCAACCTCAGACACACCCCCTTCCTTAGCTGTGCTTAGCTAAGGCAAACACTGGCCTCAGGGCTCCAATACGCATACAGCAAGCATGACACACCCCCTTCTGAAGTCATCGGCTCTTATTCTTACATTGCTATGTGCCTGCACCTACACAGTTAGGTGCAGAATGACACTTGAATTCTGTGCTTCACCATTAATCCCCTCATTTACATACCCCTCCCCCCAGTGTAGGTCCATAGTTACTGCACTCAAGCACACCCTTTCCCCTTGACAACCACTGTTCACTGGTTTTGTTTACATTCTGCATGCCATAGACTATAATGACAAAATGCAGAACTCTTTCAAATTGTGTTTTTTACCTTTTTTTTTTTTTTAATTTTCCCCACCCCCATGTTTGTGTGTGGCTGCCCAGAGCTTAAATGGCCGAGATCAGCCACTAAACAAAAAGTTTATTTTTTTTTAAATATTAAACATATTTTAATGCCAATGGCTGTATATATGGCCATTGCCATGTGTGTTTGACTGTAATACATGCTTTCCATGAGCTGTCCTGCCTCCGTTTGTTCAGATGCAGAAATGTATTCAGTTACTAACTGAATAAGTTTCTGCTCTGACACTGTTCCTGCATGGAGTCTGGGCGGCTTTGTTCATAGGTAGGTAATAGGCTACTGGCCCAAGGGCCTATGTAAGCCTAGCCAACAAGGGTCCCTGGCTTACACCACCCAAGAAAGTTAATTTCCTGTGCCACTGTCGAGCAAAGACACAGAAGTGATACCCGGGGTGTATTTCCTATTTCCCATCCATTCATCAAGATTTTTCTTGAAGAGTGCTAATGAAGAACTTTGCTTGACATCGATGGGTAGCCTGTTCCAGAGTATGGGAAGTCTCTGGGACAGGAAACTATCCCTCCAGCATGTCCTGTTTATTGTTGTGACAAGGTTTAGGTCCCTAGAGCGTGTATCTCAGAGGGATTGGGATTTCTTTAGGTGTAGCATGTCCAACAGCTCTGGGTTTGACATAACTTTATATGTTAGGCAGAGATCATCTCGGAGTAGGCGATATGCTATGGAGTAAAGCTGGAGTTTTTTAAGGCGGTCAGTGTAGGGCATTTGTTTGAGGCCAGTAATCCTTTGTGAGGTACTTCTGTGGCCTTTCCAGCTGCTGCAGATGTCTTGTGAGGTACATTCCAAAAGGGGCATTGTACTCTATAATGGGTCTAACGAGTGTCGAGTAGAGGGGAACAATGACCTCTTTTTTCCTGCATGAGAATCCTTTTATGATGAGGTGTGCCACGTAGAAGGACTTCCTGACTACTGTGGCGATGTGACTATCAAAGGAGAAACTACTGTCCACCTGGGTCCCAAGGTCTCTTATCACGCATTCGGTGTTAAGTAGATTGCTGCCTATGTGGTAGTTCATGGGTACAGAGTTTTTACCAAAGGGGATGACACTGCACTTTTTGGCATTGAGCTTGAGGCCATGAATCTGACACCAGGCATCTGTCTCAGCGAGGCCCTTCTGTAGGATGTCCACATCATTTGGGGACTTGACTATGGCTCCTAGTTTGCAGTCATCTGAGAACTTCATTAGCCAGAGGCCTCCTGTGTTAGCCTGTACTTCAGAGAAGTAGATACCAAACAGGGGAGGTCCCATGACGGAACCCTGTGGTACTCCACTTGTCACTGCTTGGAGGTCAGATTTGGAGTCTGCAACTTTTACAGTGTGGGTTCTGTCAGTGATCCAGTTGGCAACCCATCTTGTGACGTAGGGATTTATACCTAGTTTAGTGAGTTTAGCTATAATTCCAGAATGGGGGATGGTGTTGAAAGCCTTGGCGAGGTCAAGATAGGCTGTGTTAACCACCTTACCCTCATCTACGGCTTTGGTGACTGCCTCAAAGAAGGCAATCAGGTTCAGGAGGCATGATCTGCCTTTCACAAACCTGAACTGGGTGGGATGCAGAGTTTGGAGGTTGCCAATGTCTTTGTTTATGAGTTCCATGATGATACATTCCATGGCCTTGCAGACCAGGCTCATCAGGCTAATAGGATGATAGTTCCCAGGATCAGTGGTGGCTCCCCCTTTGTGGAGTGGGATAACTGTTGCTGTGTGCCATTCAGTGGGCACAAAGCCTGATGCGAAGCTATTATTGAACACGGTGCTTAAGTGGGGAGCCAGTTCGTTCTGAAGTTCATGTAAAACGCAGCCTGGGATGTTGTCCAGTCAAATGGATGCTGTGTTTTTGGCTTTAGAGTGTGCAGCTTTTACCTGCGTAGTTGTGATTACAGAGACTTTGCATTCTTCCTGTATAGATATGGGCCCTTTAGGGGGTGAGAGGGGGGGTAAAGTTAGCACTGAACCTATCTGCCAGGATGTTGGCAATATCAGTTGGTTCTGTAATTTTCATGCCTTTGTGCTGTAACTCAGAGCAGATCTGGGTGTTGCCATCACGATTCTTGACATAGCTATAGAATGCTTTGTGGTTGTCCTTGGAATTAGTGGCGATTTTGTTTTCATGGCTAGCTTTGGAGGATCTTATAAGGGATCTCAGCTTCTTACTGAGGCTGACCAGGGAGCTCCTCCACTCATGGGATTTTACTCTCTTTTGCAACAGTTTCTTCCTTCTGTTGTACAGTTTGTTTATGGCAGGGGACCGCCAGATTGGCTTCCTTTTTTTGGAGGATCGTGTCTTGGTTCTGTTTGGGATAGCACAATCCATGCACTTGTGTAAGTGCTTATAGAGTGCATTTATGTAGGATTCAGCAGTTGTAACTGTATTGTCCATCTGCATGGGTGTCATGAAGTTCACCACTTCTGTCTTAAGAAGCATGATGTTGGCTTTGGAGAAATTTTTTACCGTGGTTTCCTTAATGGGAGCAGGATGTGGATATCAAGGGTGATTCACTTATGGTCAGATCGGACCAATGAGGAGCTGACTTCAGGTGTGGAACACCGGTCACTCATGCTGGTAATGACTAGGTCTATGATATTGTTGCCCCTGGTGGGGGTGTGGATAAGCTGATCCAGGGCACTGGAGTTTATGAATTCCAGAAAGCGTTGAGCTAAGGAGTTGATACATGAGTAGTTTTCCCAGTTAATGGTGGGGTAGTTGGAGTCGTCCATTATTAGAGTGCTTGGTTGAACCCTAATATTTTCCAGTACATCAAGAAAAGAGGAGTGGGAATCCTGGGGCATGGTGGTGGAATCTGTAGCAAGCTACAATTTGGATTGCAGTTTTGCCCTGAGTTAGTTGTACTTGGATAACCTTGGATGCATTATGCTGAGCAACTAGCCTGGAGGTGTGGATATCCTTAATGAATATGGACACACCTCCACCTTTGGTGTTTCGGTCCAGGTTACATGGCCAAAAAGTGTGGTATGAGTTATAGCCTGGTAGTGCAGGGGTGCTCTCTGGAGCCTTGAACCAGGTCTCAGTCACAGCACAGATATCGATGTTCTCCATTTTAAGCAGTGCCTCGAGTGAGTGCATTTTGAGATTTAGACTTCTAGCATTGAGTAGCATTACCCTCAGTTTTTGCTTGCCTGTTCCTGTTACGGTTGTGAATTTATTTGAACCTTGCCTAAAACAAGGCACTATAGGGGCAGCAAGAGCCTTAGCCAGTATCCAGAATCCTAGGAGCGACAGGTGCAGGCCATCTATGGCAAAGCATCATGGTCTGTCGACCATGTCATCCCAAGCAGACAGATACTGGATCCCCTTAGAATGATACCAGAATCTTAGCCAATTGTTGAAGTCAATCATTTTGTCCTTGTATTGCGGTATCATTCTGGGCGATGGCAGAATGCTCCTCAGGGCTAGGGTCATACCTGCCTGGGCTACAAGATCGGAGAGCTCTTCCATGTCTCTTTTCATGTAGTCCAGAGAGGTACGTCTCAGGTCATTCACACCAACATGGACAATGACAGAGTCATATTTGTACTTGTTGTGGAGTGACCTGAGTGCGTGGGTTATGTAGCAGATCCTGGCACCCGACAGGTAGCTGACAGTAACCTTCTCCTCGTTTAGCCTGGTGAGTGGGACATCAGTGTGCCTGACTGTAGAGTCACATATGACTAGTGTGTTGGGTACGTTGTTTTGCCTTATTGGCTGTGGTTGAGTGGCACACTGAGTCTGTGGGCTATGTGTCAGTTGGGTTGTGTTGGGGGATGGAGGTTGCTTGCGTTTCTGCTTTGGAGGTTTCTGTTGCTTAGACAGATTATTATTGAGAGCCTCCACAAATGTTTTTGTGTTACTCTGTGTGGATTTTGGTGGAGTAGATTTAGTGAGACTATGTGATGAGGGTGGTGTGGTGCAAATGTTTACCTTCTCCTCATGACTGTCACGTTCAGCCTTGGTTGGAGAGAGCTTTACCTCCAGTTTGGCTACATAAGTGCATCTCTCACAGGTTGTAGTGTTAGCTGGTAGGAAGAGAGGGTTGTCTGTGTACATGAGGCAATTTCTACATTGCCTCAAGATGGCCAGATTCATCAGATAGACAGGAGAAAACACTGGGAGCTGACCCTTGGACATGCCTGAATAAAAACAATTTTCCTCTAGATAAGTGAGGAAAGTGAGTACAAGAGCTGTTTTTCTCTAAGCAAGTGAGAAAAGTTAAGTACAAAAACTGTTTACCACTAGGTAATGAGGAAGATCGAGTGAGCAGTAATTAGTAGCTTATTTAGTGCTTACAAGTTCTGAACAAGTGCTGAGCATGAATAAGCAAATTTAAGTGCTAAAACTAAGAATCTGTATCTGCACTAGACGAGTTACAGGACAGAAACAAGTGCAAATGCAGGCTTTCAAATCAGAAAGTTGAGAGAGATGGAAGAGATTGCCCAAACGGCCAATAACTACAATTTCTGGGCCAGAATCACTCCTTATGTGGTAGACAGGTTACCTAGTGCTTATCACTCCCACTGATAAGCTAGAAGGCTTCCATCCAACACAGAAAGGCTTGGGGGGGGGCTCAGAAGCTTCATACAGTCCTGGATACAGCAAATCTGTATCTGGAACATTAGTTACAGGAAAGGTATGAAACAGGCTTACAGTTTTTTTTTTTACAGAAAAGTAGCAAAAACAGTAGTAAAACAACTCACATGCAGTGCAAGCTAGCACACTTGAGTATGTAGCAATATTAGACCAAACACTGTTTAAAAAATGCAATTAAATTAAAAAGAACTAAAAGCAAGTGCAGAAATAGTTTATTAGGTAGAATGTGGTAAAGAGATGGGACAGGGGGAGTGTCCCAGATCAAATCTACAGTGGGGCGGGCAACTGCAAAAGCCACCAAATTTAAACTACAAACCAAATATAGGGAGGGTGGGTGAGACAAAACAGTTTCAACAGAGATCTAAGCAACAACTAACTGTATAAACTCTAAAACCTAGAACATACACTCATCTCTGTATATTTGCAGATCAAACTCTCATAACAGAGAGACAACAGTTTCAACAGACATCTAAGCAACAATTAACAAACTCTATAACCAAAAAAATATATACTCAGCTCTGTATATTTGCAGACAGTCTGGAAGGCAGTCTCTCAGAAAACAAGTTCCAGCAATTAAATGCAGGCTGTTACTAACAGGTCAAATTAAGTGATCCTTGATTTAGATAACACACAAGCTGTAAAAAACAGTTATACCAACTGAAGACACGGCAGATCGTAAAACTCACCTCATTTGCATGTTTTTTACCAGCAGATGAGGTTATTTACATCCTGCATGGCTTTCCGTGCAAGAAAAGAGTATGGCTGCTCGTGCACGTGAAAACGGCACGTACCTGGATCGTCAAGCAGCCATTTTCCAAGCAGGAGCGGCTACACTGTTCCTGCACGGAAATCAGCTGTTTGTGAATCTGGAAGCATATCTAACTGAAGCAGCCCAAACAACTGCCAAATTCCTACTAACATTTGCAAACTCAACTAAAAAAAAAAAAAAAAAAAAAACTTCAGCAACCCGTATAATAAAATTAGTAACTTTGCAATGTTCCAAACAAAATTCACCATTGCATAACCTTACAAAACGATCAATTGGCTGGAATTATAAGACTGTCTCACCTTTACTCAGCTAAAAAAAACAATACATAACATTAATTACAATGCAAAAAAGTCTCTACTACAGCTCTAATTAATTTATACAATCCACCTTGGCCTCCATGATAAGATCACAAACTTATTAGATGTAAAAAAAAAAAAATCCAGTAAAAATGCTAAACATTCAAACTGAATATCTACAGAAGTCTAATCTTAAAACAAGCACAATGAATTCCTTCACAAATGAAAAAAGTCACATTTTATCCAAACGGAAATGTAAATGTACCTAGCACAGCAACACACCTATCTATTTATACTAATTAATTCCACATCAGCCCACTTATCTGTTATATACCCCACTAGATATAAAAACTACCTCAAGTCAGTTTTTGATCAAGTATCTTCTAGATAACTACTTACCATTTTACCTGAACAGTTAGCCTTATCTGGTACCTTGGCAATGTACATATTGTAAATACTTCTGCTGTTCTTTCTGCTTTCTCAAGTTAATCACATCCTTCTCAAACTATATCTATGACCAAAAGATTATATTGTTGTACTCTGTGCACTGTATATACCCTTTGATACTATTGTCTTCAAACAGGAGCTTTTCTCTCCGGGCCTTCACTGAAAATTTCCTTCAGCTCAATTGGACTATCCCACTAAACAAATACAAATAAGTACAGTTACTAGGAAAGAATAAAGCAGGGCCAGCCAACTCCTGAATTTCTAGACCAGGAAGCAGACTCTGTGTCAATTGAAATGCCTGCCATTGTGGTAGCATCCCTGCACCTTCCCCAAAATATACATACCCATCACTAAAGCCATGGTACCTTGGAGAAGGTAATTTGTAATTCAGAAGAACATTCAACCAGCTACAGATTTAGAGTTTTGGTTTCAGTAAACCAGTCTTCACCTCACTCTATCTCAAAGCTTTCAAGTATTTTAGTTATGTGGGAAGACCCGTAAAACACAGGTGGGATATGAGGAAGTAGGGTGTCTCCCCCTGTGTACCACATGTTATTAAGAAAGAAGGTCTCTCCTGTGTGCAATATATGATTAAAAATGAAGCATATTTCTCAGAACATCAATACCAGCCCAATAATAGATAATATGCAATTTTGAATAGATACTATACACAAAGGAAAGGTAAGACATTATAATTATTTCCAGGTGCATATCAGAACGTGACGTCTGATTCAAATATTTTTCCTATTCATGTATTTCTTAACTTGGTAAATGGTTAAACCACTTTTTCCTCATTCAGTTATGATCCAAGCACAAGCATTAACCAGGCAGAATTACACTGTACTCAAAGGACAACAATAATTAGCAGATAAAAAGTAGAAATAAATCAATGAATGCAAACACTGGAACACCATTTGAGCATTTTAAAACATATCACAGCAGATTATACTGTTAAGGGTAACAAGTTCTGAAAAAACACAAATCCACTTTTATTCTAAAAAATAAATTCCAGCTTTTTTTTGAGCTGATGTCATCGCACACGTGATGACATCAGCTCCATGAGACGACTGCCAGCCTGTCGGAATCAAGCTCAAGTCTCAACGCGCATCCATTTCTGGCTCACGCATGCATCCCTTTACAAATGTTTTGAACACCGCAATGTGAGTCTGGTGGTGCTGGTGGATTTATATGAGCTGCAAAACTGAGGATAAGGAATGAACATTTCGGAGTGGTGAGGCTGATCGCTACTGTGAGCTGCCAACAGAGGAATGGATGTTTCAGAGTTATGGAAGCTGCCGTTTCAGTTTCAGACGTATGGAAGCTGCCAGTGTGTGTGTGTGTGTGTGTGTGTGTGTGTGTGTGTGTGTGTGTGTGTGTGTGTGTGTGTGTGTGTGTGTGTGTGAGAACTAATAAAAAATCCAACGGTCACTGCTAGAACCATCTGGGTGCAACTGCAAATTTCAACCTAGTTTCCTATGGGAGTTAAGCTCCTAGTCTTGTTAACAAACTACAGCTCCTAATGTGGTGTGGAAAAATAACAGCATATGTATAAGAAGCCATGCTGTATTTTATTTCTATTATATTTTTTTGTGTTGGGTATGCTTTGAATGCAGATTATTTACTTTTTAAGTGACTTTTTGTGGGAAGCATTTAGACTTGTAGCTTAACTGTATATGAAAAGGTAAATTTGATTAACTTTAGCTTGTTTTGACATTGCTCTGCAGTCTTTATGCTTAACTGTAAAAGTTACTCTGTAGGACGGTTTGTTATAAATTGTGTAACATGTTTGGTGGTGTGTTTTAATGAGCAGTTTGTATTTTTTTTTTTCTGAAGTCATGCTTTGTGTTGATTTGACTTTCTGGTGACCGCTGTTTTGTCTTTCTTATTCCATTTTCATAATGTGTTTGTTATATAATTGTGCTTGGGTGTTGCAATATGCATTATTAACATATTATATTGTGTCACAGTGGGGTTGCTTCATACTAGTGAGTGTTCCTTTCTTATTCTGCATGGTGCTAATTCTTCTGTTAGTTTTAGACTTGCATTACTATTAAACCCTGCTGTTGTGTGATTGTTAAATTGTGAGATTTCTGCTATCGGAAGTTTAGTACTGTTGAATGGTATTAAATTTGTTCTTTAATGCTGAGCTGTCATGAAGTGCTTTTCCTGTTTTCTGATTGTAAACCTGTTTTATGGTGCAAATGTGTGCACTTTGAGATCAAAGATGTGCTCTCTTAAAACTTGATGTTGATTGTAATGTGGTATTAAAGACTGATGGGCAGTGCAAATTGTGTTCAGTCAATGAAATTGTTGAAGGCTATTTCTTGATAACAGCTTAGTGTTTGTGCATTGTGCTATATAAAATGTAAAAGTAAAATCCAAATAATCACTGAGAAGTAAAGCAGTATGCATGCACACATTAGTGTTTATGCTAAATGGGGCAAAATGGCATTGGAATGGCTGCAGGGGGACTCTGGTGCCATATTTTGGTTGTCTGTTCTTCAGTTTGCGTTTGAAAGTTGGTACCTAACCCTTTTAATTAAAAAAAATTATTAGCTATTTCGCAAGGTATACTTGTTAGAATTTGACGGGGGGGGCTTGGGAAAACTTGGATTCGGTAAGGGAGCCGAGAATCGAAAAAGTTTGGGAACAACTAGTCTAATAAATAATACACAAAACTGTCAATATTTCATGGCTGTAGAACAGAAAAGAAAATTATTATGGAGAAATACAAATGACAGGAAAGACTGCCACCATAACGCCTGGCAGTGAATGAGCACCATTGAAGGAGATGAAGTGATACATCTATTGATAACCCAAGAAGCAGCATTCAAGAAAAGATAGAAGTCCACATGAAATACATTGTGGGGGGGGACTGCTATGTTGTCTGCTGTGCCTGTTTGTGTGTGTGTATGTGTGTGTGTGTGTGTGTGTGTGTGTGTGTGTGTGTGCTTGTGTGCGTGTGTGCGTGTGTGCGTGTGTGTGTGTGTGTGTGTGTGTGTGTGTGTGTGTGTGTGTGTGTGTGTGTGTGTGTATGTGTGTGTTTGTGTGTGTGTGCGCGTGAATAAATGTGACTGCTATGTCTGGTGCATGTGTGTGTGTGTGTGTGTGTGTGTGTGTGTGTGTGTGTGTGTGTGTGTGTGTGTGTGTGTGTGTGTGTGTGTGTGTGTGTGTGTGTGTGTGTGTGTGTGTGTGTGTGTGTGTGTGTGTGTGTGTGTGTGTGCGCGTGAATAAATGTGACTGCTATGTCTGGTGTGTGTGTGTGTGTGTGTGTGTGTGTGTGTGTGTGTGTGTGTGTGTGTGTGTGAATAAATGTGACTGCTATGTCTGGTGTGTGTGTGTGTGTGTGTGTGTGTGTGTGTGTGTGTGTGTATGGGTGTGTGTGTGTGTGTGTGTGTGTGAATAAATGTGACTGCTATGTCTGCTGTGTGTGTGTGAATGTTGTCTGCTGTTTGTCTGTCTGTGCCCCTTTGTGTCTGTGTGTATCTGCATCTTATTTTTTTTTTGATGGTTTGATTGTTTTGCTTATCATCAGTCAGTCCCATGACCCAGCAGAGTCATCCTTTCCCAGTCCTCAAGCCATCTGAGTTTCAGATCATTTCATTAGATGAAATTACAACTACAAATGACTGGACATATGGACAGTTGCATTTACATATTGTTCACTGAAAATACTACAAGCCATCATTAAACTTACATAGTTTAAAGCTGTAAAACAATGAATACACTAAAACCTGAAAAGTTAAAAAATCTGGCATCTACGGAGAGTAGATGGCCAAAAAAATAATAATTAAATGTGCAAATAAAGTAACTTTTATGAGGCAATAATGTTGCTCTCATGTAATTTGTTTTTCGGGCAGATAGTTGTATTTATAACAGGTAGTTGCAACCAGCCATTAGACAAACCATGAACTAGATGGAGGTTTATCCTTAGAATGGAATAGAGTATCAATGTGCATAATGGGAAACATGTTAAAAGCTTTCCCTAGAAGCAGCTCTGTCAGTTACTTAAAAGATACACACAACACTCACTGTGCAGAAAATCCTTCTGCAGATGCTTTTGTCACTTTATCAATGTACCATCATTGTAAGGCTGCTGACACTGGGGCTGTCTTATAAAGAAAAGCTAGTCCATTATACAGGGAGTGCATTAGGAATTAACTGAACAGCACCTGCTGAAACGTCAGAGGGGTAATGCTTACAAGAAATAAAAACAAAGGGGAGAATAGATACAACTGGAAATTGTTAAGTACTTGTTTCTATTTGTTTACTGGATGATTGAGCTGGTCCAATAACCATTTTTACTTCAGAGGAATGATCAAAGAGCAAGATAATTACATTTTATTTCTAATTTACTTTTTTTTTTCTAACTTTGCATGCAGGATGCACATATAAAAATACCTTGATGTTGGACTGAATTTTTTTTTAACATTTGGGTGTTCATTCTTAGGCAGGAAGTGTTGTTTTTTAGTTGCAACATGTGAAAAAGCCATTCAAGTAGCAACCTGTGAGCTGAGAATTATTCACCCGCAACTATCTAATTGAATAACACTTCAATGAAAGTTTTAACTTTCCATTTATATCTTTCTAATGGTCCCCTGTGAGTGGCTGTTGTAAACCCTGCTAGTGGTAACCAGACAGTTTAAACTCATTGAAATGTTCACCTGCGAAACCTGGGGGCGTCAGCACAAAAAAAATTGCAACTTCTTACGTAGTGGCTTCACCCATACCCACTTTACTTAAATATACTCAATCTGTGGTGGCACAACTGTGGAGAAAAGAGAAACACCCAGCAAGGTAAATGTTCTTGCATGTGCTGAAAAAAATGAGAACTATTCCATTCAGGGAGATGGGACTCGAGAGATTACATTTGATAAGAGAATCAGGTGGTAGGGCTCTCTCTTTCTGTAACAGCTGGTGACCTTTTCATTAAGGGAGTGTGAGGATGCAGCATCTGCATGAAGGGTGGGAGAATTTGACCCATATTTAAAATAGTTGAATAGTTTGTCTGCACTCCATTTGGTTTGTCAGTCTTGAATGAAATGTATTTGTCCCACCAGTCATTGCAGAGATATCCAATGTTCATAACACATTGGGGATGGTGGTGGTCTTGTAACTTATTACCTAAGATTTCTGATAGATTTATAGATCGGACAGGTCAGCATACACTTTGGACTAAAGAGGCCACTGCTAAGAGACACAGCCTCTGACATAACCATTGTGAAGCCTGCAAGGGTTACAGAGGAGCACTACTTGCCTGGGCAGTCTACTCCAGTCAGAGCTTTAGGAGGGACCCCATTCCAAATACCTTTGGCTAGGGTTCACCTTGACTGGGAGGGTGGAAAAGGAAACCAGTAAGTAGGTGTGTTTGAGGATATCCCTACAGATGTCTTGATAAGGAATGATTTTGATAATGCAGTATCATGTGCTCATGTAGTTACACGCAGTCAGGCCTGGAAACAAGCATGTGGGTCTGGTAGTCTGGGGAAGACCCAGACAGACTGCATACTTGCAGCTAGAACTGGTGAGGTGGTTACTTCAGGGAGGGAGCTACCCTGTAGCAGTGAGACTGAAGGTGACCCACAGCTGCTTGTGGGTACTGATGTTCCTTTGGACAAAGTGACTGCAAGAGTAGAAGTGAGTAGTAGTACCCAGGCTGACAGTGAGGCACCGCTGTTAGAGGATACTAGACTTCCTGTGGAAGGGGAGCTGGGAAGGGCTGCAAAGATAGAGTTGAGACAAGCTCAGCTCTCAGACCCTACATTGTAAGGCCTGAGGCAGGTAGCTATTGAGGCACCTGATTCTCAAGGGAAGGGGAAATCTGTATACTGGGACAAAGGGTTACTGTATACAGAGTGGACCCCTGAGGGAGGGCTAGAAGGTGAGAGAATACAGCAGTTGGTAGTGCCTACAGCCTACTGTCTGGCGCTTCTAGCCATAGCCCATGATATTCCCTTTGCAGGTCATATGGGCATAAAATGTACAAAGAAACATATCATGCAGAACTTCTATTGGCCTGGAATTTCCAGAGATGTAACCGGGTACTGCAGGACCTGTGTACAGTGCCAAAAGGTAGGCAAGGCAAGAGGCAAGGTGAGAGCTCCTTTGATGCCTTTGCCTGTGACTGAGGAGCCATTTCAGAGGGTAGTGATGGATATTGTGGGGCATCTGAGTACCCCACGTTCCACAGGGAAAAAGTATATCCTAGTGGTAGTAGATTATGCTACAAGATACCCTGAGGAAGTGGCTTTGCCCTCCATTGAGGCAGAAAAGTTGGTAAATGCTTTGTTAGAGATTTTCAGCAGGGTAGGTTTCCCAAAAGAAGTACTGACTGACAGAGGTGCCAATTTCATGTCAGACCTGCTGGCTTGTCTGTGGAAGTAATGTGGCGTGAAGCACCAGAAGACCACCCCCTACCATCCCCAGACTAATGGTCTTGTTGAGAGGTTAAACTGTACACTCAAGTCCATGCTATGGGCGTTTGCAGACCAGTTTAAGAGGGAGTGGGACAAATATTTGCCCCAGAGAGGTTCCCCAGGAATCCACAGGTTTTCCACCCATTGATTGTTGTTGCATGGGCATTGGGTGAGGGGACCTCAAGATTTAATTTGTGATGAGTGGGAAGGTGAGTGTGAATCTCACAAGTAGTCTGTTTAGGCATATGTCCTAAACCTCAGGACAAGGCTCAGAGAACTCATGGGCTTGGCCCAGGATAACCTGGCAGAAGCCCAACAACAGAAAAAGGTATGGTATGACAGGAATGTTCGAACTAGAGAGTATGCTGTAGGGCAGCTGGAAATAGTTCTCATTCCTGTCAGACACAACAAGCTGCAAGCAGCTTGTGAGGGACCCTACAAGGTGGTAAGGAAGGTGATATTAACTACATGGTGGAACTGCTAGGCAGGAGCACAAATTGTACCATGTTAACATGAAGAAACATTACCATGAGAGGGAGGCCCTTGTGCTGAGTATTTGCAGTGGATTGCAGGAGGAGTCTGAGGGAGATCTGGTGACTGATCTCCTCAGTGAGGCTCGGACTGACACCTCACTGGAAGGGGTAGCAATGTCCTAGCAGCTATCTCCTACCCAGGTTCGACACATCTCGGCAATGTTACATGAATTTGGGGACATGATCATTGGGAAACCTGGGTGCATCCACCTGGGGCAGCACCAGGTGGATACAGGACCACAAAGGCCTATTAGGTAGGCCCCCTATATGGTGCCTGAGAGAGTCAAACAGACTCTGTGGGAGGAGATACAGAAGATGTTATAACTAGGGATAACGCAAGAGTCCAACAGTCCCTGGGCCTCCACAGTGGTGCTGGTGCCAAAGAAGGATGGCAGCACCAGGTTTTGTGTGGATTACAGGAAATTAAATAGTCACACAGAGTGCTATGCTTACCCCATGCCTAGGAGAGATTAGGCCCTAGACCAGATGGGCGGGGCTAAGTATCTTACAACCATTGATTTCACCAAGGGTTACTGGCAGGTGCCCTTCACTCCCAGTGCTAGAGAGAAGTCAGCCTTTGTGACTCCTTTTGGCTTGTATGAGTTCACAAAGATGCCCTTCAGGATGAAAAATGCCCCAGCAACTTTCCAGAGGCTGGTAGATCATATCCTAGCATGAGCAAATGGGTTTGGCCTTGCTTACCTAGATGATATTGCCATCTACAGCCATTCCTGGCAAGAGCACCTTCAACATGTCAGGGAGGTGCTGGACAGACTACAGAGGGCAGAGTTGACCATTAAGCCCAGCAAATGTCAGGTGGGTATGGCCAAGGTCTCCTACCTGGGACATAGAGTGGGGAGTGGTAAGATCAGGCCAGAACCTGTCAAAGTAGAAGCCATTCAGGCATGGCCTGCACCTGTTACCAAAATGTAGGTGAGGGCATTCTTAGGGACAGCAAGGTACTATAGAAAATTCATCCTCAGTTATAGTACCATAGCTGCTCCCCTCACAGACCTGACAAGGAAGAACAGGCCAGATAAGGTAGTGTGGAACACAAGCATGTGAGCAGGCACTCCAGAAGCTTAAAGAAGCTTTGGGAGGACACCCTGTGTTAGTCAGTCCAGACTACAGCAAATAATTTGTTGTGCAGGTGGATGCTTCAAACCATGGGGTGGGAGATGTACTTAGCCAGATTTCTTCAGAAGGAGAAGACCACCCAGTGGTTCATCTCAGTTGTAGGCTCCAACCCAGGGAGGAACTCTATGCAGCTGTAGAAAAGGAATGTCTAGCCATAGTGTGAGCAATGCAGAAACTTCAGCCTTATCTATATGGAAGAAAATTCACTGTAGTGACAGATCACAATTCCCTATCATGGTTAAACAGAGCCAGTCAGCAAAATGCCAAGTTGCTAAGATGGAGCCTAGGGTTGCAAGTATATATGTCAGTGCAGCACCGCAGTGGGAGTAGCAATGCCAAAGCAGATGGGCTCTCAAGACAGGGAATGGGGTAAAGTATACTCAGATAGATCTAACCCTCTCAAGCAACGCTTCTCAAGGGTCACTTGAAAAACTAGCTTGAGTTCTCCGGGTGGGGTGGGGTGGGGTGGGGAGGTGGTATGTGAAGATATGTGAAGGCTGCCAGTTAGCCAAATAGAATTTTGTAGATATTTGTAAATATTAATATAAGCCACAGGCTTGTTCTCTTAAATGGAAGAAAGTGGTGTTAAATGTTGAACTTCAAAAATGTAACCATATTGCACTCTGCTGGAGGAAAGCTGATAAGTCAAGCATTGTATAATTGTTTGATCTCAAAACTCGGGGCTGAGATGTCTGGATGAAGGAATTCTTGCTATTGTTTTGAGAACAGAGTTAATTGCTAGAATTTGCATGTAAATTGTTTTTTATTGCTGTAGCTTCCTGGCCAGGTGCAAGATCAAAAGGGCTGCTAAACGGAGTTTCTGTTAGCCTGGGAACCAGAGAAAAATTATGTAATCTGAAATAAGTCAGTAGTACTGTGCTATCAATTTAAGGACAGAGAGACTCAGAGCATTTGGCATTTGTCTTCAGAACATCCAACATCACCAGCACTGTCTTGCTCTATATGTAAGTTTATTTTAGAACTGTGTTTGCTCTTACAAATAGCTAGGAAATAGGAAGATTAGACTAGTTGTTTTCTGTATTGATGTCAGATCTTTTCTACTGTATTATTTATACATTTCTCTGTGATCTCTGAACTCTTGACTAGCACTGTGTAGTAAGAAGTATTATCTTTTTTTTATTATTTATTATCACATATTTTTAAACCTTTCAACTGTGGATGTTTTATGTAGAGATAATTTAAGCTCTAGAGTACATTGCATGTATATAGTGATACTGTACAAAGCCACTGCAATAGTCTTGCTGTTCGTTCACACTTACCAGTTGGATAATAATATTGCACAGTAATAATTTGCCACCGTTTGATAAGGGCCTTATTAGTACCTGATATTAGTGGTTGGTGACAAGTGGTACTACCATATAGTCTGGGCAGAAGGGGCATAGCTGGAGAACCTGTGCCAGCCTTACCCAGGAGTGCCTGTGTATTTGTATACAACTCATATCTCAAAGTGTGTTTGTATCAGCTACTTGGGCAGGGACACGAAGCACTGGTTGGACAGAGAGGGTGCTGGAGGTTTTAGCTTGACTACTAGGCTGAGATCTGGACCCTATAGCTGTGACAGTGGGGAGTCTTATTGGGGATCTGGAGAGAAAGGGATGGGCCAGCCCCAGACTGACTGTGATCTCTGTGTGCTCTTAAGGGAAATTGTACTTTACTGTGTGTGTATTTGTTATCCTTCGCAAGGTGGACATGCCTCACTGGTGTTAATGGTGAGGACTGAGGCTCCTTGATTGCTGGGCCAGTGCACGGGCATCATACAGGGTTTCAAGACAACGCCTTTTCTTACAGAGAAAAACATCCAGGCCTGGCTAAAATTTGCAAAACAATACATCAAGTCTCCCAAAAGCATGTGGGAAAATGTGTTATGTTCTGATGAGACCAAGGTTGAACCTTTTGGCCACAATTCCAAAAGGTAGGTTTGGTGCAAAAACAACAATTTGCATCACCAAAAGAACACCATCCCCACGTGAATCATGGTAGTGGCAGTATCATGCTTTGGGGTTGGTTTTCTTCATCTGGAACTGGCGTGTTAGTCAAGGTGGAGAGAATTATGAACAGTTCCAAATACCAGTCACTTTGGGCCAAAAACCTTACAGAGTCTGCTAGAAAGCTGAAGATGAAGAGGAATTTCACCTTTCAACATGGCATTGACCCCAAACATACATCCAAATCAACAAAAGAATGGCTTCACCAGAAGAAAATTAAAGTTTTGGAATGGTTCAGCCATAGCCCAGACCTAAATCCAATAGAAAATCTGTGGAGTGACCTGAAAGGGCTGTGTACAACAGATGCCCTCGCAATCTGATGGATTTGAAGTGCTTTTGCAAGGAATAGTGTCATTAGTTCAGTCAATCTAATACAGAACATTTGTGAAGGCCAACCCACTCAGATTCTTAACCTTGAATTAACTTCTGTTCCAGCTCTCTCTATTTCCACTTTACTGAAAAAAAATTCTAAGCTTGCTCCCCCCTTTCCTGTAACAAGTGTAGTCCATATACTGATTAGCTGTATCCAGGACTGTTTGTAAGCTCCTGAGCCCCCCCACCCCTGCTTAACTAGGGTTAAACTATTCATGGCACAATAAAGTCTGCTCTTCAAATTTTCCTTTGCAACTAGCCAGCTTTTTAGCTTTAGCACTCAAATCTGTTTCTTTGAGCTCAGCACTTTTTCAGAACTCATTGTAAGCACTAAATAAGCTGCAAATTACTACAACACTCAACTTTCCTCACTTGTCTACAGGAAAGCAGTTTTTAGTACTTAATAAATAAGCTCCTATCCAGGCATGTCTAAAGGTCAGCTCCTGGTGTTTTCTCCTGTCTACCTGATGAATGTGGGCATCTTGGGGCAATGCAGCAATTGCCTCGTGTACACAGACAACCCTCTCCTCCTACCACCCAACACTATGACCTATGAGAGATGCACTTATATAGCCAAACTGGAAGCAAAGCTCTCTTCACCGAAGACTGGACTAGACAGTCAAAGAGGAGAAGGTAAACACTTGCACCACACCACACTCATCACATATTCCCTCAAAACCTACACCACTAAACACGCACACAGAAGCACAAAACACATGCCTACATTCGTGGAGGCTCTCAATAAAAATCTGCCCAAACAACCAAGCTCTCCAAAGCAGAAATGCAAGTAACCTCCACCCCCAACACAACCCAAATGACACATAGCCCACACAGTGTGCCACTCAACTACAGGCCATAAGACGTAATGTACCCAACACTCTAGTCTGACTCTATAGTCAGGCACACTGATGTTCCACTCACCAGGCTAAACAAGGAGAAAGTTAATGTCAGCTGCCTGTCGGGTGCCAGGATCTGCCATATAACGCATGCACTCATGTCACTCCACAACAACTACAGATATGACTCTGTCATTGTACATGTTGGCGTGAATGACCTGAGACGTACCTCCCTGGACTACATGAAAAAAAACATGGAGGAGCTCTCCGATCATGTAGCCCAGGCAGGTATGACCCTAGCACTGAGTAGCATCCTGTCATCACCCAGAATGATACCACAGTACAAGGGCAAAATGATTGACTTCAGAAATTGGCTAAGCTTCTGGTGTCATTCAAAGGGAATCCAGTATCTGTCTACCTGGGATGACATGATCGACAGACCACGATGCTTTGCCTGAGATGGCCTGCACCTGTCGCCCTTGGGATTCCGGACACTGGCAAAGGCTCTTGCCACACCTATAGTGCCTTTTTTAGGCAAGGTTCAAATGACAAATTCACCACCCTAACAGGTACAAGCAAGCAACATCTAAGGGTAATGCTACTCAATGCTAGAAGTCTAAACCTCAAAATGCACTCACTCGAGGCACTCCTTAAAATGGAGAAAATTGACATCTGTGCAGTGACAGAGACCTGGTTCAAAGCTCCAGAGAGCACCCCTGCATTACCAGGCTATAATTCATGCCACACCTTTCAGTCACCTAACCCAGACAGAAACACTAAAGGTGGAGGCGTGTCCATATTCATTAAGGATATCCACACCTCCAAGCTAGTTGCTCAGCATAATGCATCCGAGATTATCCAAGTTCAACTAACTCAGGGCAAGACGGCAATCCAGATTGTAGCTTGCTACAGACCTCCCACCATGCCCCAGGATTCTCACTCTTTTCTTGATACTCTGGAAAATATTAGGGTACAACCCAACACCCTAATAATGGGTGATTTCAACTACCCCACCATTAGCTGGGAAAACTACTCATGTACCAACTCTTTTGTTCAACGTTTTCTGGAATTCATCAATTCCAACACCTTGGATCAACTTATCCACACCCCCACCAGGGGCAGCAATATCCTAGACCTGGTTATCACCAACATGTGCGACTGGTGTTCCACACCAGAGGTCAATTCCTCATTGGTGAGATCCAACCACAAGCTAATCACCCTAGACATCCACATCCCGCTCCCACCCCCCATTAGGAAAACAACCATAAAAAATTTCTCCAAAGCCAACTTCACGCTTTTTAAGACAGAAGTGGCAAATGTCACGACACCCATGCAGATGGACAATAGAGGTACGACTGCCGAATCCTATACAAATGCACTTTATAAGCACTTACATGAGTGCATGGATCGTGCCATCCCTAACAGAACCAAGATGCTATCCTCCAAAGAAAGGAAGCCAATCTGGTGGTCTTCTGCCATAAACAAACTCTACAACAGAAGAAAGAAACTGTTCCAAAAAAGAGTAAAATCCCATGATTGGAGGAACTCCCTGGTCAGCCTCAGTAAGAAGCTGAGATCCCTCATAAAATCCTCCAAAGCTAGTTATGAAAACAAAATCGCCACTGATTCTAAAGACAACCACAAAGCATTCTATAGCTATGTCAAGAATCTCAATGGCAACACTCAGATCTGCTCTGAGTTACAGCACAATGCCACTAAATATACAGAACCAGCTGATATTGCCAACATTCTGGCAGATAGGTTCAGTGCTAACTTTACCCCCCTCTCACCCCTAAAGGGCCCATCTGTATACCGGAAGAATGCAAAGTTCCGGTAATCACGGCTGCACAGGTAAAAACCTCACCCTCCATAGCCAAGAACACAGCATCCATGGGACTTGACAACATCCCAGGCTGCCTTCTACATGAACTACAGAATGAACTGGCACCCCACCTAAGTACCATGTTCAATCATAGCCTCACCTCAGGCTTTGTGCCCATTGAATGGTGCACCACGACGGTTATCCCACTCCACAAAGGGGGAGCCATGACTGACCCTGGGAACTACCGACCCATTAGCCTGACGAGCCTGGTCTGCAAAGCCATGGAACGTATCATCATGGAACTCAAACTAAGAAATTGGAGATCTCCAAACTCTGGACCCCACACAGTTCTGGTTTGTAAAAGGCAGATCATGTCTCCTAAACCTGATAGACTTCTTTGAAGCAGTCACCAAAGCCATAGATGAGGGTAAGGTGGTTCACACAGCCCATCTAGATCTCGCCAAGGCATTCGACACCATCTCCCACTCTGGAATCATAGATAAACTCACTAAACTAGGTATAAATCCCTATGTCACAAGATAGGTTGACAACTGGCTTACTGACAGAACCCACACTGTGAAAGCATCAGACTCCAAATCAGACTTCAGACCAGTGACAAGTGGAGTACCACAGGGTTCAGTCCTGGGTCCTCTCCTGTTTGGTATCTACTTCTCTGAAGTACAGGCTAACACATAAGTCTTTGGCTAACTTATGTTCGCAGATGACTGCAAACTAGGAGCCATAATCAAAGCTCCTAACGATATGGACATCCTACAAAATGGCCTCACTGAGACAGATGCCTGGTGTCAAAGCCATGGTCTCAAGCTCAATGCCAAAAAGTGCATTGTCATCCCCTTTGGTAAAAACTCCTTACCCATGAACTGCCACATAGGTGGTAGTCTACTTAACACTGAAAGTGTAATAAGAGACCTTGGGACACTGGTGGACAGTAGTCTCTCCTTTGATAATCACATTGCCACAGTGGTCAGGAAATCCTTCTACGTGGCACACCTCATCACAAAAGGTTTCTCATCCAGAAAAAAAGATGTCATTGTTCCCCTCTACTCATCACTCATTAGACCCATTATAGAGTACAATGCCCCTTTTGGTATGTACCTCACAAGACATCTACAACAACTGGAAAGGCCGCAGAAATACCTCACAAAGAGAATTATTGGCCTCAAACAGATGCCCTACGCAGACCGTCTCAAAAAACTCCAGCTTTACTCTGTCGCATATCACTTACTCAGAGGCTATCTCTGCCTAACAGACAAAGCTATGTCAAACCCAGAGCTGTTGGACATGCTTCACTTAAAGAAATAACAATCCCTCTGAGCTACATGCTCTAGGGACCTAAACCTTGTCACCACAATAAACAGAACACGCTGGAGGGATAGATTCCTGTCACAGAGACTTCCCATACTCCGGAACAGACTACCTATCTATGTCAAACAGAGCTCCTCATTAGTACTCTTCAAGAAAAATCTTGATGTTTGGATGGGTAATAGGAAATTCACCCTGGATATCACTTCTGTGGCTCTGCTTGACAGGGACACAGGAAAATAATTTTCTTGGGTGGCGAAAGCCAGGGTACCTTTTTGGCTAGGCTTGTATAGGCCCTAGGGCCAATAGCCTAGTACCTACCTATGAACCTATAAGAGTGGGCAAATATTGCCAAATCAAGATACGCCATGCTGATAGACTCCTACCCAAGAAGACTGAATGCTGTAATTAAATCAAAAGGTACTTCAACAAATCATTAGCTGAATTTCTCACTAGAAGCATTACAGCTCTAAGCTGGTGTTACAACATGCCCATTCCTGTGGCATACAGTGATAAAGCCCCGACTAAGGCAACAGTCTATCTGGGTTCATTCAGTGGCTCAGGCAACTGACAGAGCAGAAGGGAAGGGATGGGTGCGTCCATCCAGGTGAGAGAGCACTCTTTGATATGCTCCCTAAGGGGAGGCATGATACAAAGACAGCAGTTGCCCTCTACTGTAATCAACGAGTGTGTGGGAGGGGCAGGGAAATAGAGTGGGTCATGAACAAAAACCCCCCCAGATGGAAGAAAAGAAGAGCCGAGCCCCCAGATACATTAATGATCCCTGACCAGCCCCAGCAAATATGGAGTATGTATGAGGGGTTGGAGAGTAGATCTAGTGTGGACACTGTGCACTGAGAGCCAGGTTGGTAACAATGAGGTCCAGGGACAGACCAAAAAATTTTTTTTAATTAAAAAAAAAAAAAAAAAAGCTTGTGTTACAACATAGTAAGTAGCTCATTACCTTTTAAAGTGTTAATTCTAATATACAAAAGCTTGCAAAAAAAGCATAAACCTATTTCTGTAA
>NC_056747.1:1127836683-1127866683 GCF_019279795.1 Protopterus annectens | reverse complement strand
TTCTGGGCCAAATATCATCATCACCATCAACCCCCTTTTACTCCTTTTTTTTATTATTTTTTTTTTTTTTACATGGAGTTGGGGTGTCATGTCAACTGTTGCCATCTCTCTCTCTCTTTCTTTTCAATACCACTCTCCTACCTTCTTCAGCACTCATGCCTGCTGTCACAGGTCTTCTCTCACACAATCCACCTTTTTGCTGGATGTCCTTGTTTCCTCTTGCCTTCTTCCTGTCTATCCCAAATCTTTTTTACCAGACTGTCTTCTGCTTTTCTGCACATATGCCCAAATCACCATATCTGTTCTCTTTGACCTTTTCTGCAATTGGAGCTACTTTGGCTCCTGTTCTTATGTCCTCATTTCATCATCTCTTCCACAGTGTACATCCTACTACCCATCTCAGGCACTTCATCTCCATCACCTCTAGCTTCCTCATCTGTTCTGCTTTTAATGCCCACATTTCCATACCATACAGTAGTACTGTTGTACCACTGTTTTGTACACTTTACTTTTCAGCTTCTTTGACATTCTTCTGTCATGTACTATACCTGACAGTCTGTGCCAGTTGGCTGCAGCCCCTCTGATTATAGCTTTGACATACTCATTCAAATTTCCCTTCTCCTCAACCACCCCTCTTAGATACCTGAAGCTGATAACCTGATCCACTATTTTCCCTTTTATCTCAATTCTCAGCTTCTTCTGATTCTCCCACTTGCTGCCATTACAACTGTCTTATCTGTGCTCATTTTCATCCCATGTGTCTTCAGTTTTGCATTCCATTCCCTATTCTTTGCTGAAGTTCTTGCTCAGAGTCTGCCTGTAATGCCACATCATCTGCCTACAGCAACTTTATTGATCTGTTCCCTCTGACTTGTTGGCTAATGTAGTCCATCACCAGTATGAACAGCAATGGACTCAGAGCTGAACCTTGACACACAGCAATTCCAACTGGGAATCCCACTGTAAGACCAAATACTGTTCACTCTTGAGTCACTGGGTCCTTGTACATAGCACGTGTGAGGACTACAGAACAGATATGTGGTTATGTACCCTAGTTTCCTACCTGTCTCAACCACATATCTGTTCTGTAGTCCTCACACATGCTACTTTTGCTGCCATTCTTCTTCATCTCTACTTATTTAATCTTCCTGTTCTTCCTGATGTGCTAGAGCCGTGAGTAATTTCTTGTGCTCCCGTGCTTTCTCTCCAGTCAACTTCTAGGTCTTCAGTCTCTGTTGCCCTTAGAACCTTCTCTGACTATTGCTTGCAGATTATTTTGACAACCAGTGGTTTATGCTGTGGCTGACTGGGTATGACTTTGGAATCACTTATTCAACCCCCAACCCCCAGTGCCCTTTCCTTACTAAAGGGAAGTCTATGTGAGATGCATGTTAGCCCACTCTTGTATTGTGATCCTGTGTCTCTCTTTCTGAGCCATGTGTTGGCTACTATCAAGCCATTTGCCAGAAAGTCTGGAATGCCCTCTCCTTCTTTATTCCTGTTGCCCCACCTATGTAGATGCAGACAGTCCTCATATCCTGCTCTGTCTGTCCTGATATGTGCACTTAGGTCACCCATTATCAACATCAGTTCATGTTGTCCTGCTTTATCTAGTAGGTCCTGCAACTGCTGCATGAATGCACTCTTTTTCTCACTATCACAACCCTACTGTGGGGCATAGTCTGAGATTATGAATACTGCCTTAACATTAGGCTGGAGTTTGATTGCCATGAGTCTGTCACTAATTCTGATGACATCCGTTACTGTCTTCTAACACTTCCCCCTCACCACAATTCCCACACCATTTCTAGCCTGTCCTCTTCCTGAGTAGCAGACATTGCTGCACTACCCTTCCATCTGGTCTTCTGGATACATGGGATGTCCAGCTTCCTCCTTATCATCATCTCATCCACCTTCAAGTTGAGTCCTGTTAGTGAACTTACACTGACTTTAGCAATTCTTAGTACAAGCTTGGCAGGTTGATTGGTTTTACGGATGGGCAATTGGACACTGGCCAGCCAGTAGTTTATTGACCTATGGCTGCTGGGCTTTATGGCAACTACACACTGGCCATTAAAGGCACATACAGTCCTCCCATCCCAGGCATAGGTCAAAGTAGTCCAAACACTAGTGACCAGCATATAGGTATATAAGGCAATAAATCTTTAAATAAATTTTTATTTTTCAGAACGGTTTCGGCTCACCAGCCTTCTTCAGTGAATAACTGAAAACGGCAATGCCTATACCTAGGCCAACAGCAAAGCAATCACCACAGGAAGTTGAACAAAGTGTTCTGCCAGTACAGCAATGCAAGGTCAAACCAACTTGTAATCCAAACACCAATGACCAGCATATAGGTATATAAGGCAATATAGCAGAGTGCTTTGTTCGACTTCCTGTGGTGATTGCTTTGCTGTTGGCCTGGGTATAGGCATTGCTGTTTTCAGTTATTCACTGAAGAAGGCTGGTGAGCTGAAACCAGTTTGAAGAATAAAAATTTATTTAATGATTTATTACCTTATATACCTATATGCTGGTCATTGGTGTTTGGATTACAAGTTGGTTTGACCTTGCATTGCCGTACTGGCAGAGCACTTTGTTCTACATCCATAGGTCAGAGTAGGCCTACCACCGGTAAATATACATCATACCTCTCAACTATACCGAATTCCTCGGTAAATACCGTGTGTGTGTGTGTGTGTGTGTGTGTGTGTGTGTGTGTGTGTGTGTGTGTGTGTGTGTGTGTGTGTGTCTGTGCGTGTGTGTGTCTATGTGTGAAAATGCCCCAGTTAGGTATAAGTACTGGTTAGAGTTACTCAGACTCAAACCCTGTACCTTACATACATGGCTTTACTTTTTTCTCAACCCCCTAGCAAGATGGATGACAAATTATAGCTAGAGGTGAACATAATTTACTGTAACATTGAGAGAGGGCAAGAGACTAGTTGGCATAACGGTTAAGGTCTTTGCTTCCCAAGCACAAGGTTTGATCTTGAACTCCAGAGGAGGCTCTTTCTTCTATCTTCTCTACCCATTCCCCCACCGCTTGTGATTCAAGAAGTTAACCATAGTTCTCAACTGTCCAAAGTTTTATGGAATGTTTGACTCATACTTCTGTTCTGTTCCTCTTAAAATTTGTGGTTTTCTGGCAACTCGTTGAGAACTGAATTCACTAAATAATGATAGCCATTTAAGTTTCAGTCTTCCTATCTTTCAGGAAACACATGGTAACACAAAATATTTTATTCTAGCAGCTTTTCTAAGATTATACAAGCAATGTTTAAAATGTGTCCCTGGTTTGGGCCTTTGCCCCTCTCCCCCAATAAATTTTGTCTTTTTCCAGATTTCTTGTTCTGAATAGTTCTTCAGGGGGAGAGAAGTTTAGAGCTGCTTATGCCAAGTCTGTTTGTGTTGTTAGTAGCACAACAGGTAGAATACTTGCTTTTGATGCAGAAGGCTGTGGGTTCTACTCCCACAGTATGTAGATGGATTGTTGATACTGTACAATGTTGTACGTTTTAAAGGGGGTGGATGCTGTAGTTCTGAGAATGTCCTGTTTGGTGGAGATACCTAACTATGAACCTGTTATCAGTTTGCCATCCATTCCCTATTGCAATATTACTAGCTTATCATTTTTTACTGTAACATAGGCAATTTATTCCTCAAAGGCACCAGGCACTTTATTTGTAGATGAAACAATGAAATATAAAGTTGTTTACTAGCAGCAAACTCTTCATTAGTTACAGATCTTACAGATCTCTTTAATGTGGAATTATTTAGATGACGTTTACTTCTGCAGAGATTGTTAATATTTAATGATACTGGTGGATTGTAGAAGTTTGAGTAGACTTTTATGATGGAAATGTTTTAAACTGGGCAGTTTTGTCATTATTGGTTCATGCATTTTGTTTCATTGCTTACTAGAAAAATGTTCAAAACAATAAATTTAAAACGTACTCTAATAAGTGTGCCGTATTATACAAGGAATGTAATTTAATACAATCAGGAAGGTGTATCAAAGAACATGTGTATGTTTCATGTGCAAGAGGCCTATAATTTGAAAACAGCCCAAATGTAATCTTTATCCGCCACTGGCCAGACACATTTTCTTTGAATGTGGGTTTCAATGTTGTTTCAATGAATATGAGTTTCAAGGGCCAAGAAGTTTTAATGCTAAGTCTATTTTCATTGTAATATTGTATTGCTTTGTTTAGCATATGTCTATTAGTGTTTGTGCTATAAAATGTAAAATAAAAGTTTTAAATGAAATCCAAATAATCACCGTAGAAGTAAAGCAGTATACACATGACAATGTTTATGGTAAATGGGGCAAAATAGCCAAGTAATGGGACACTGGAATGACTGCAGGGGGGGAGTGCTGTGTATGGGGGGCCCCATTCAACCATGATTTTATGAGGGGGAAGGGTGGCAAACTCAAAGAAAGTCCCAGGCGGCACAAACTCAAGCTACTCCACTGATCTCCATGGAGAATGACTTTTGGAGGTCCTAGCAAACTACAATATTCTTTTGCTAAGATTAGAATATTGGATACCATTAATGCCCTACTTTTACCACAAAACCCACATACTGCAAGTCACCAAAAACAAAATCCTAAGGTTCATCATCTTCCCCCTTCCCAGTGAACATCATTGCTACACATTTCAAAAAATGGTTACCATTTACTAGAGGGAATGGGGCTATATTTTGGTTGTCTGTTCTTCAGTTTGCATTTGAAAGTTGGTATCCCACAATTGCATTGGAATGGGTGGGGTTACATAATTATGCATGCAAATATAATGTTAATCAGCATACAGATTTGTACCTATTTTTCATGAGCCTTTGTCCAGATGTTTGATGTTTCCAGGTTGAGAGGTATGATGCCCATTTTTGATGGCATTACTCAACATGATCAACTCACCTAGAGCCATATTTTACACTGTCAAGATCCCTGCCATGACATGCAGTCTGTGATCCATGTTTTCCTAATTCTTCCTCCCCCACAGGGTACCATGTAGAGTCTCTTCTGCTGCCTACAGCTTATTTTTTTGGTGAGTTTGAGATGGAAACAGCATGCTTTTGGAGGTGGGAGGAACCCCATAGAGATACATGCAGAACATGGAAACTCCAAACAGGCATTAGCTGGAGTTCAAAGTTGAACCTTGTACCTTGTGCTTGGGAGGCAAAGACCTTAACCATTATGCCATCTAGTCTCTTGCCATCTCCCAGTGTTACAGTAAATTATGTTAACTTCCAGCTATAATTTATCATCCATCTTGCTAGGGGTTTGAGAAAAAAGAAAAGCCATTCACCAGGTCAAGAAAGAAAGAGATGCCTCCTGCCATCTTGCCTTCTCCATATCTCTCCAAAAACATTGACAGCTAAAATAGTGACAATAACCACTAAGTGCACAACTGCCATCCAGCTTGCTGTAATGGTCCTCTAATAAATTATTATGGTCTAGTGATCAGTCTGTGATGCCCATGCACTGGCCCAGCAATCAAGAAGCCTCAATCCTCACCACTTACACCAGTGGCAGGTGTCCACATTGGTAAAGTTAACAAATACACACACAGTAAAGTACATTTTCCCTTAAGAGCACACAGAGATCACAGTCAGTCTGGGGCTGGTTTCTCCCTTTCTCTCCAGATCCCCAATAAGACTCCCCATTGGCACAGCTATAGAGTGGGGTCCTTAGCCAGGGTCCCAAGCCAAGTCCTCCTAGAACACTCTCTCTGTCCAACCAGTGCTTCGTGTCCCTGCCCAAGTAGCTGACGTACACACACTTTGAGATATGATGTATATACAACCACACAGACATTACTGGGGAAGGCTGGCACAGGTTTACTTGCTGTGCCCCTTCAGTCCAGGCTATAAGGTAGTAATCACTGCCACCAGGACCCTTACTTATCAGCTACAAAAAAGGCCCTTAGCAAAGGGTGTCCAATTATTACTGTACAATATTATTATCCAATTGGTTAGTGCGACTAAGCAGCAAGACTATTGGAGTGGCTTTGTACAGTATCACTATATACATGCAATGTACTCTAGAGGTTAAATTATCTCTACAGAAAACAGTCACATTTGAAAGGTTTAAAATTATTTAATAATAAATAGTAAAGAACACAAGACAATATTTCTTACTACACAGTGCTAGTCAAGAGTTCAGAGATCACAGGAAAATGCTTAAAAATAATACAGTAGAAAAGTTCTGACAGCAATACAGAAAAAAAGTTAGACTAAGCTTCCTATTTCCTAGCTATTTCTAAGAGCAGTCACAGTTCTAAAAATAAACTTACATATAGAGCAAAGCAGTGCTGAAGATGTTGGATGTTCTGAAGACAAATGCAAATTGCTCTGAGCCTCTCTGTCCTTAAATTGATAGCAGAGCACTACTGACTCATTTCAGATTACATAATTTTTTTCTCTGGTTCCCAGGCTAACAGAAACTCAGAGTTTAGCAGCCCTTTTAATCTTGCTCCTGGTCAGGAAGCTACAGCAATAACAGACATTATACATGCAAATTCTAGCAATTAACTCTGGTCTCAAAACAATAGCAATAATTCCTTTATCCAGACATCTCGGTTCTGAGTTTTGGGATCAAACAATTATACAATGCTTGACTTATCAGCTTTCCTCCAGCAGAGTGCAATGGGGTTAAATTTTTAAAGTTCAGCATTTAACACCATTTTCTTCCATTTAAGAGAACAAGCCTGTGGCTTACATTAATATTTACAAATGACAGGATTATCTACAAAATTCTATCTGGCTAGGCTGGCAGTCTTCACATATCTTCACACAATCCACCTCAAGTAATAACTGACTCTAATGCTAAATAATGATTATTAAACCATCACATGGATTCAGATATTGTTGACTGTATTTTCCAACCCGTATATAAATAGCATTGAATCATCAAGATTTACAAAAGGAAGACCATACAAGAAGACATTTTGGAAAGAAGTTCTCCACATGGGGGCATAGAATATGAGCTACAAAGAGATGACTACAGGTAGGTTAGCACACATGACAGTAATTCAACGCATAACTTAACAAATAAAACTGGTGACACACAACAGAATCTTATTACAGTAAATAAAGAACATAAATGTGTGCACAAAAGTAATAAATATAAATATAAATATAATCAGCTAATTCACTCTTAAAAGACATCCAAGGAAAGGGCAAATGCAGTAGGAAAAGATTTAAAACAAAGTATGCGATACAATTATCATTGACCTGGTTAATAAAGGAAGGAGTACTGAATAGGAATTCTAAGATATCAAAAAGATCATGTATCACTAGATCAAAGAAAACTGGATCATAAATTATCAATGACTGAGTTAGATAAACCCCATTTGGAAATCCCTGAACCCATATGAGATTACCCGGAGATAACAGAGGTTAAAACATATATCTGCAGAAAATAACCAGAACAATATAACATTAGATCAAAATGATTAAATAAGGCAGAAGTTAAATCATAGAGTGAATGAAGTAACTTGCTTTATAGGGAGAAAAGAAAAAGAGATGCCAAATAACTAAATATATCAGAAGGCTAAAACACTGCAGAAGAAATACAATTAAAAATAATGGAGTTCAGTGGCAATATATCACCAACAATTTTTATCTAGAAGGCAGAAATGCAAGAGGAAAGTAAACCACTTATGAATGTATAATACGACTTTGCAACAATAATGTCAGAGATATAATTAGTGCAATCTTACTTTCACTGTGATTATCGGGTTGTGTTTTCACCAAGGCTATTTTTTAATAATTAGTTAGGGAGATTAAGTTAAATAATCTATTTAAATAATATCCCACTGGGAAAGGCTGCATGTGACTACATATTTTTTATCTGGAGAGCATACATTTGAGCTTTTATGAGCATCACTTTGTGTTTAGGAAAAAAATTTAAGTATTGTAAAAGAATCCACAATACCTCGGTTTGACATCCTTAAGGCAATTCTTGCCTTTGATATCACCGTCATAAGATAACCTCTATTAACAAAGCTCAAATCTAAGTCGGAGTAACATTTAAGATATTAACTATGTCCTGAGCAAATTAATTTTATTCTATAAAATTGGGACATTGGTTTGTTCCTAAAAATGTGGTGGATGACAACTGAATACTGACAATCAAGAATTTTTGTGAAAAGGTTATGGAACAATGATGTATTTAATGTTCCACCCATTGATTTGGTAACCATCAAATCCTAAAAGGAAATTGAGTGTAACTAGTAATCTAATGTGTATTGTAAAATCAAATTATTTTCATTCAAATAACTCAAAACTCACAGAGGCACAGATTGTGGCTGACATTATAAATGTGTCCTCCAAGTAGGCCATAAATAAGTCAGCATGACTGGGGGCAAAAGATGCCCCCATAGTTGTCCCCTTCACTTGTAACATGCACATATACATTTTCAAGCTCTACATGTTGTATTAGCTGCAAAAAATTACTCTTGATCTTAAAACCGTTAACAGTGGTTTCTGGTAAAAAGTAAGTTACACGTTCTGGAAAGAAGTTAGGTAATACTAAAGGGTATACTAAAGTGCAGAGTAAGTCATATGGGAGTGAGTGTCAAAAAATGATCCAAAAGATAGTGAGTGCCTAGGTAAGGGAGATGAAGAGAAGATACAAAGAAGAGGGAAAAGGTGGCATGGAGGATAGTGGTTGGTTACATTATATAAGCAACTGCAATCTGAGTTAGACAGAAAAAGATTTCAGATTTTTTTCAGAGATGGATTTATTTATTGGCTTGTCTCACAAATGTATGATTCAGGTGAAGTCACCAAAGTATTTAAAGGAGGGATGCAGACATATAGGGGAATAACTCTTGGGCAATAACTAAAAGCTGACTATTTAAAGACCTGATATTGTGATGTCTTGTTTGAGGGTCAAGAGATCTGTCAAAGTAGGTGGAGTTTTTCTGCAACGTGTGATACTGACAAATATGGCCAGTTTGCATACTTGTAGTTTTTCAGGAAGCAAACAACATGGAGCAGAAGTTGCATCAACAACTTTGTCTTAGGGCTGCAAAGGCAAACTGATAACTATTGTCAGAGACAAAACATCTTGTTTATGTAAAGTTGTCTGTAATACATCACAAAAAGCAGAAAACCAGTAAGCATGCGTGAAGAGGATGGGACTGCTTATGATACAAGTTGTTATCAGGGAGAATTTGAGTATGCAAGCCGCCCCCCCCCCCCCACTTTCATTTTTATGTATTTATAAAGGTTGATTATGTGCTTCTCATATCTCATATCTCATATAGGCAATGATTAAGAATGTATTTTATTTTATAAATCTTCCAATGTACAAAAAAGTGCAAGCACTGACAAATCATGTCAGGAAAACATTAACAGCATAAAACAGGTTGCAGTTTGTAGGCACATGCAACAAGCTTTTATGGGTAACTGAAAGCATGTACAATTAACAAATCTCATAGCCAAGTCATAATAACATTCAAAATATTCACTATGTGCTGAGGAATTTCATTTTATTCTACAAAACTGAAACAATGGTTTGTTCCTAATGATGTGGTGGGTATTTGAAAGTTAACTGATCATCTCATTGAAATAAAATGATCAAGCCTTGTAAGCTTACCATTATTGTACTGTTAGGGGATATACAACCTTAGAAAAGATTAATTCCCTTCCCCCTGACACCGTGTGACCGCAGAATAGGTAATTATCAGAAAAGTGGATGTGGAGGTTGACTTGTCCATCAACAAAAATGCGTTTTGTTTTACAGTTTATGCTTCTTACCTTTCTGAGATCATCCTGTTATTTTTGACAGTTTGATAATTTGGCATTTATATCATTAGATGGGATCTCTTGTATGTTAATGGATTTTAAAAGATAACCTTTATTAAGATTTATAACATCACCTGCCATCAACAGAATTGAGATAGCAAAGGAGTTATCAAAGTAAAGCTGCAAATCCAGGAAAGCTTTAAAAAGAGTACAAATTAAGAATAATCATCATTATTAAGTCAGTCTTTACCTGTTAATACACTAAGGCAAATCAATAAAGCCATCATTTTATAGAAACAAAAAAGTTACCAATACTTAGTGTATATTTTTTGGCCATCACTCCAGTAATGACCATCAAGGTTCCCTATCAGTCACCTAGAGACACATTAATACCCCCAAGGGTTAGAATCCACCAGCTGGGAGGCAAGAGCAAGAAACAGGTGCCAAGAATGGTGCTGCCATCTTCTACAGGAATTAAGGATATTTTGTATATACCCCAACAATAGTTTGCTAACAACAGGTTTTGTGTGTGTGTGTGTGTGTGTGTGTGTGTGTGTGTGTGTGTGTGTGTGTGTGTGTGTGTGTGTGTGTATACGTGTGCATGTCTACAGGAATTAGGGATATTTTTTATATACCTCAACATCAATACTCTATGGAAAAACGTCTGTCATAGTATGCTAACAATAGCTGTGTGTGTGTGTGTGTGTGTGTGTGTGTGTGTGTGTGTGTGTGTGTGTGTGTGTGTGTGTGTGTGTGTGTGTGTGTGAGCACGTTATCGCATATATAACCTTTGGTTCGCACTGTTACATACCACAAGGCAAGCACTGAGTCAAGATCCTTTCCACTGACCAAATGTGGCCCCTCTCCCCAGGCGACAAACCAGCAACTGACACTTAATTTCCACATTTCCTATGCCAGTTCCTATCCAGAGCCTCGAACACTAGTCAAACCCAAGTCTTCTGGATCAAAAGTCAGGGCTTTACCCCTCTGTGCCAATACAGTTCTCCAAATATTCAAACATTTTATGGAATCAAGAGTAGCATCTGCTGCCCAGCAAAGTAAAATTCTTTCTGTGATAAACAATGTACTGTGCAATTTTTTCAAGGTTTGTAAATTGCCAAGTCAAGGAATTACAAAATATTCATATTTGTGCTGACATCATCATAAATCCTGGGTGCCTATAGCCTGACACTCATCACTGAAAGCCTAAGCCTACTTTCTGAGCTTTGTCATACAAGACAGGTCTGGAAGCATTAAAACTTTTTGTCCATGATATTCCAAATCCTGTTTGGAATAAATCGCTGAAGCAAAGTAATCACAGAAGAACTGTAATTACGAATGGTAAATAGCCAGGTAGATGGCCAAAAGATGAATGGTAAGTCTTCGGTCCTTCAACAGGCAGCTCCTCTGCAGAAAACCTTAAGGCATCCAATGACCATTCATTAAAAACCTGATGCCATTTCTGACTTTTGCTTCATTTTGCAATGCAGTAGTTTTAAGAATCTTTGAATGAACTTTGTTTCCAAGAAACTGCTCTGTTACATGAATACCCTGTCCTTTATTTGGGGACACTGCAACTGTATCAATCCTCTCAGCTACTGCACCGGAGTATTCTACTATGGATATGAGCTTTTTAGGGCCTTATCTTGGGCAGCCATAAGGCAGAAACCTAAATGAAGTTTTAACTACTTTCTTTTTGGTTTCCAGTAACACTTCCTACAGAGGTTCTAATACTCCATTCTGGTTAACTGACCACATTTTCACTTCACTGATTCTTCAAGGGCTCTGTACTTACAGCCATAATCCTTAGAAAATAAAATATCAGGGTTAGTGAATACAGTAAGTTAGTATAAACACTGAATCTGGGAAGACTGACCAGACATGCATTCTCTCAGGTGACTAACACGATAATACGGCTGAATGCAACTACACCCCCTGGGATGAATGACCATACTGCCCTACTACCAGCCTTAAAAGTCAGACCAAATAAAATAAAATAAAATGAAATAATAAATAATATAGAATAATATAATTAAATAAAACAATGTTTTTATAAAAGTATATACATACACGCATTTTTTTTAAAAAGTATACTTAAATATATGTATTATATATATTATATATGAGTTTTTATTTAGTTATTTATACTTCACTTGATCATGTTTTTTATTTATAAAATACATAAAAAAGCACAGTATGATATTGCATTATGTTGCATTATTTATATTATTTATTTTATGTATTATTCTACAGGTATTAGGAATAGGATGAATTATATGGAAGTTCCTGAGAAAATCTTATGTAGAGCAGTTATGGTTGCTGTTATTATTACATACATATTTTTGTACCTGCACTATGACTTTAATTAGTATTTTAATCAGTGTAATTAATTAATGGACGAACTAATTGTAACTTAAATTGACTATAAATTAAACAGTTGCATGTGATTTTATTGTTCTGAAAAATTTTCCGGACAGGAAATGAAAGCGCTAAACCTATTGTTCATTGTGTTTCAATAAATCGGAATTGATAACGAATTACACGTGGGACTGCCTTTATTGGGATCCTGTGCTTGGAGATTTTTAAACTTATTACTTTCTTTTTGGTTTCCAGTAACACTTCCTACAGAGGTTCTGATACTCCACTCTGGTTAACTGACCACATTTTCACTTCACTGATTTTTCAAGGGCTCTGTACTTACAGCCATAATCCTTAGAAAATAAAATCTCAGGATTAGTGAATACAGGTGACAGCCCCACAGTAAGTTAGTATAAACACTGAATCTGGGAAGACTGACCAGACATGCATTCTCTCAGGTGACTAACATGACGGTGTTTCCAGTTCAAGATATCTGACTGCGGTTGCACATGGAGGAGATATGCATGTGACTAGGAAGACATTAGTCTTACAGGGGGGAAATACGTGGGCTGGGATCAAAGCAGCCTAGAGTGAATGGTACTTGTTTTCTGTTCCTCATAGATGGATGTCAAGACAGTTAGAAATTTTACCAAAGTCTGTTGAGATGTCAGTGGAAATATCATGACAATGGAATCTTTGTATACAAATGATGCATGATTATCTGTATGCAAATGGGTTTGTAGAAGAAAATATAAAACGTGACAGTAGGGAGTGACAGCTTGAAAAGGAGACAGAGCAAGAAAAGCGGGGGAGGGGGTGATAAAGTGGAAAATTATTTGCAATAATTTCCCATCAATACAAACGCTGACAGTTAACTTGCTGACCCAAGCAGACTGAACACATTAGGTCTAACAAAACAAGTCAGTGAAACTGTTTTGCTAACTTGCACATAAAGCCATCACTCATAATTCATAATTTATAATAAAAGGTACTCTGGGAGGCTTTGCTTCCTCTGCACACACATACATTCATTATTTATTATAAAATAACAGGTCATACATAAATCAAAATATGTGTAAGTTGGCAAATCAGATTTATTGACTTGTAACTTCAGACCTAATGCATTTGAGTAGTTGTCAGCAAGGTAAAGATTATAACAGATGAAAATGTATACTTCAGATCTGGTCTGCTTTGTATATGGATAGGTAGCAAAAGAGCTAATTTTTGTTAATGATGAGAATTAAGTTCTGGACCCCGTGACTGTGATGTAAACATCTTAACCATAATGACAACCCCCAACCTCTTTAACATCAGAGGGAGAAAGTGTCTGTTCAAGTGAGAAACTATTTACCAGGTTAGAGTTTTAATCACATCAATGAAAAAAATCCCCAGTAAGCTTCCAGTTACATTTCCACAACTACAGTTACTTTAATACCATTTGCAAAAGTTAGTACGCACTTTAACAGTAGCATTGTCAAGACTATGCTATGTCACATGAAAAAGAAGTGTGACAGAAAGGGAGAGCGCTGAATGAAAACAAATTAATTACTCTGACAAGGACCAACAAAATGGCTACTAATCTACAGCTAGCAAACTCCTGTTTAGCCCCTGTGTTCTGGAATAATGTGGGCATTTTCCACATAACTGGGATACACTGACTAATGGAGAACAAATTAAAATAAAAACCACTTGGCACGACAGGACCCGGAAGCACGTAAACAAAGGCTTTCAAAATAAGCAAATGAAGAAATCAAACAGCTGCTAGTTCTCCAAAAAGATCCTTTAATGTAACAAGGCAAAGTAAAAATCCACAATATCTTCCAAGCGCTTTCACTCGACCACTTGCGAGCATTTTCAAGGCAAAAAATATTGCTGGAAGTTCATTCACATTAAATACTTCCACTGTCATCACATGACTTCCTGTGAACCTTTCCCAACAGGAAAATCACCATATAAGGAAATTCTAAAATGCATTCTTATTATCATTAAAAATTTTTGGAATTCCAAAGACACATAAGAATTTGAACCCCCTTAAATTTAGACCTATAGTTTCAGGAGGTGGAAGTGTCACAGAACCCTTAGCTAAATTTATCGACTTCTCCTTAAAACAACATGTAGAGAAAATTAAACACATATGTAAGGATTCATGGGACTACCTAAAAGGAGTGGATCAGAGTTTATTTTTACCTGAGATGTTTATGGTCACTGTTGATGTAGTCGATTTATTCGCTAGCATTCCACACAACACGGGCCTGGAGTGGTTAGGTACTTACTTATCCAATGAAGTCCAACTGGGGGCCAAGTTCACTAACTTAATTTTGGAATTTATGGATTTAGTTTTAGAAAATAACTTCATTCATTTCAAGGGGGAATTTTATCGTCAGAAAAAAGGTGTAGCAATGGGTGCCTCTTGTGCTTCCATGTACGCAAATCTGGTATTATACCAATGGGAAAAGAAATACATTTTCACTAGTACATGGTATCAGGACATCTTGTACTATAGGAGATTTCTGGACGACATCTCCTTTATGTGGATGGGAGACGAAGGAAGTTTAATGGAATTTATGGATTACATCAATATGACGACCACATTTTTAGGTTCACCTATAAGATCAGTAAACATCAACTTGATTATTTAGACATTTCACTGGTTAAGGACTATTCAAATATGTGTTTCCAGTCTAAGATTTACAGGAAAAGCACTTTTTCAAATGCATTCCTAAATTATCATAGTGGACATCCCTTCTATCAAAAGAAGGCGATAGTGAAGGGTCAACTAATTAGGGCTTCACGAATGTCCAGCACGGACAAACTTTTCAACGAGGAAGTTTCCATTTTAAAGAGATTCTTTAATGAAAAACAATATCCGGAAGCCCTGGTAGAAGCACTAGTTACAGAAATCTCTGAGAAGAGGGCTAATAAATATCCCCCTTTATTGGGGGTGGGTGTTAATGAGAGGTTACCAAACCCTTCAAAAGACATTTCACAGTCAAAAAATAGTTTTATACATACTTTCTCTAACAACTCAGATCAGATCGAGAAGATTATTAAAAAATATTGGCCCATTCTCAGACTTCAGGAAGATCTTAAGGATTCTATGCCTAGTTTCCCTTCTTTTGTTAGGAAAAGGGGCAGGAATCTGAAAGAACTTTTAGAAATTAGGTTAGAGGATCCACAGAATCAGAATAGAAAGAAATTAGGCACTTATCCATGTGGGATGTGCAAGCAATGCCATGCTATGCTGAATTCGGGGTCCTTCTACCTTCCCTCTAGAAGATTCAAGTTCCACGCTAACAAACATTTTAATTGTGGATCTAAGGGGGTAGTCTATCTTGGATGCTGTGGCACGTGCCATGGTTTTTACATTGGGAAAACTGAAAGGGTGTTAAGGAGAAGGGTTTATGAACACTTCAATGACATCAAGGTAAGGAAGGAAAGTAATGCCTTTTATAAACACTCTTTGACATGTAAAGACATGAACATAAAGTTTATGGTTTTGGAACAGGTACAACCGGATATAAGAGGGGGTAGTTGGGAGTCAAAATTAGAATACCGTGAGCTATTTTGGCAGCTCCGTTTAGACGCTACTAGATACCCAGGTCTGAATGACACCCTTAACATTGGTAGTGTTCTGAAATTAAGGCAAGCCCGTTTATAACACAGTTTGGCACAACATGACATTTATTGTTTTACTCATTTTTGAATTTACCAAATCTTATAATAAGATATATGGAATGTCATGTTATATACTTGAAACTTAGGAAAGAAATGTTTTACAATGTTATTCAGTAATTCTAGGTTTCAATTTGGAGCTTTTATTTTACCCCCGAGGGTAAAGGGGCACTACATTTATTTGTGATTTTAAAAATATTTTGCAGAATTGTTTTTTGACACATTTTAACAGTTTGTTTTGATTTCATGTTTAATATGGTATCCAGTTGCCAAGATTTTTAGAAAATGAATTATTTTTAATGATAATAAGAATGCATTTTAGAATTTCCTTATATGGTGATTTTCCTGTTGGGAAAGGTTCACAGGAAGTCATGTGATGACAGTGGAAGTATTTAATGTGAATGAACTTCCAGCAATATTTTTTGCCTTGAAAAAGCTCGCAAGTGGTCGAGTGAAAGCGCTTGGAAGATATTGTGGATTTTTACTTTGCCTTGTTACATTAAAATGGGATCTTTTTGGAGAACTAGCAGCTGTTTGATTTCTTCATCTGCTTATTTTGAAAGCCTTTGTTTACGTGCTTCCGGGTCCTGTCGTGCCAAGTGGTTTTTATTCTTGGTTGGAGTTTGCTTTTAGTTTTGGTGTTTTTTGAATAAATTAAAATGTCGGATAGAAGAGCTACAACAAGAGGGATATCCAAATTCAATAACTTAAGGCTAGTTACTAAGAATCACAATCCACTGAACTATTTTTTTCAGTACTAGTTTAACACTTTCTATTTAAGCAACTCAAAAGCAAAGCTGAAATAGATCAAAAAGTAGTCTAACTGTCCATGTTCCATAAGGCTGTGGGTTCTATTTCCACACAAGGTACTTGAATTAATTTTCAATACTGACACTGCAGTGCAGCAGCGCAAGGGGGTGCTGCAGTCCCGAGTCTGCCATCCTTTGGATAACATGTTAAACAGAGGCCCCGTATCTATGACTTGGCGGTAGCTTAGGCGGATGGTCGCACTGCAGTTATTGAAAAAGAGTAGGAGATGTTCACAGATGCCCTTGCCAAATTTCCCCTACTCAATTTGAATACCACCTCAGATCTCCCCTGAAAAGAGGCCACTGATCTAGTGGGTACTTATGCAACAAAGTGTAAATAAACAAAGTGTGGAAAATCTGAAGATAAAAGAAGTTAGGTTACTGTTAGAGAACTTGGTAAGATGAAACATATCAGAGAAGATTGCATCACACAACAACGAATCCATGACTATAGCTTACCACAACCATGCCAAATAACTAATTTCAGCAGATGTAACATGTGCATTATAAAACTAACATAGCTTGAAAAGCAATGATCCTGAGCTGATTTAAGTAACCCTTTGTTCCCTTTGTTCTCTTTCCATATCCTCCTCCAATGAGTAAATAAATTCTGAGTTCACATTCTGAGATCTAGATAGCTTTTGAATCCTTAATGAATAAAAGGAAATATAAGAATCAGTAAGAATAGAGACAGTGTGGTCATCCTTTGTACAAACTTAAAATTTAAAAAGACAAAACAAAACAAAAAGATAAAAAGCCAATCCTTGCCAAAGTAGGGAACTTTCAAATCTACTGCTCGAAGTTGCTGATTTCATTAACCCGGAGATATTCACCAGCACAGCAGAGCGAAGGAACTTGACTGGAATTGAAAGAAACTCTCTGCTTTCACTAATTGTCCAGTGCAAATCATGAAAATATCAGAGACATGATAACATTTCAGGGTGAAACTCCTAATCAGCAACACATTACAATGACTGAATTGAACACTGTGCTGTCAGACCTAACCACACCAGTGTTCTTCTTATCAAATCATGCATCACAGCAGTATATGCACCATCCAACACACACACACACACACACACACACACACACACACACACACACACACACACACACACACACACACTTACAAATAATCCCACACACATTTGCACATTCCTGGTGCCACAAACAAACCCCATAACACTTACACACAATCATGAAAACACTTTCTCAGTATCACACTTATATACACGCTTCAACAATACATACACACACACACACACACACACACACACACACACACACACACACACACACAAATGTATCCATTAAGCTGCATGCATGAACCCACAAACACCCCCACCCCATACATACATTTCCACAGCTCTGCTACACTTACTTATCCCCTACATGTGAGGAGTTATTCTGCAGTTGCCACCACTACTACTGTGAGATCAGTTGGTTAATTAGCATTAGCCGCCTCCCCAGACTGCATCATTAGCATGCATCAGAACTTCTGGTGTTAATGATAATATGACTGTGCTTTTATGGCAGTGGTATATGTTTCTAAGTATATATCACATGAAAGTTTTTAAGTCAGTAAGATGATATGTATGTTATCTAAAAATATTATGGAACATATCATACCTCTCAAGTGTACTGCATAATGAGGAACATACTTCATCTGGGGTTTTAAAATGTTCATGATCCTCGAAGTTCCACAGTGAAAGGGTCTGACGCACATTCTTTGTTATGAATTTTTTTTAACTGATATCCATAGTAAATACAAGTGAATCATATTAATTCATTAAAATATCTTTTTTATAAGTAAAACCAGCGTATTTTAACCATCCCATGACCTTTGTAGTTGAACTTGTTAGAGAGCCATTAGTATGTGTTCCACATTTTGCCCATTTATTCCACATCATGAGGGCTAGTGTCCCTCACTTTGGGGATGGAAGGTTGAGACCTATGATTATAGCTATTAAAAAGGGAGATGACACTAATGATTTAACTAACAAACACATTTGATATTAATAATTTCAAATGCATTAAGAGTATCAGGAACCAAAGGGACTAAAGATTTTTAACAGATAGATAATACTTCACTTTAAGTATGACAGCTTCCAGAAGTAACTAATGCCACCACTGTTTCTAATGGATTTTTATTAGCAAAAGTTTGGACAATGGTAATATTTATATTTATTATATTTATAGCTATTTATAGTGCACAGTAAGTTGCCAGGTTCATAGTAGTTAACTTTGATTACTTATTAACTTTCAATATAAACACTATTCCACCCAGACTGATAAATTTTTGGTGGACAATTAATAACAGAAAAGTAAGGTATTAACTGTGACAAAACTGATGTTACTCCATTGGCTAACCGTGTGACTCTGAGTAAGTCACTTAACCAGTCCCTGGCTGAGTCTGAAAATGGTCCATGGAGATCAGTGATCTACCCTGAAAATCAAATAAATAAAAAATAAAAAATAAATAAATAAATATAGGTAGATACATTTTATAAAATTATATCTGAAGTCTAGATGACTTGGGTATTTTAGTAGAAAAGGACAGCTATACATTATTTTATTGACTATTTTGAATGTAAAATGATAATGCATTGACATCCAAAACATCAAAAACAAAACAAAAGAAATAAAACTGCAAAAAAGCAAGCCCCCTAACAGTCTCTGTTAATTGTTTATACTAACTCTGAGACTGCACTTCAGAGGAGAAGGAACACATCCCTGATTCCTGCTGCACTGCAATCACATATTGTAGGTTTTCCGTTTATCTCTACATGTCAACATTTCTGACATCAATGTTTAGGTTTCAGAGTTGTATATCTCAGCTTTTACAACTTCTAGGATATTGTCATGCAACCAAAAAGGACATGACTGTTTGGTTAAGCCATTAACTTGTTTATGTTAATCAGTTTCCTAGCTGTTTTCCTTAAGTAAAATGGAATATTTTTAGTCCTGTCACCTTGTTGGTAGAAGGTATGATGATCCAAAAATGTGTGAAATCTTGAAGTGTTCAAAGCAGTCTGTTTTTTTCTTCTCTGTTAAATATTTACCATTCTTGTCAGCCTTGAGATACTTGTATTTTGTATGGGCAAGCAATATTATTAAAAGGTTCACATTTTATTTATTTTATTTAACATTTGTTGACCGGGAATGTCCGACTAGGTTCCACAGAGCCTGTTTTCAGTGGAGGCCCGGGGAGAAATGATAGTTGGATTTAAGTTTTCTGCAGAGTTACATATATGCCTTGTATGTTGCACAACATATGTTTATCATACATCTGTAGCTGATCTTCAATATATTTGCATTTTGTACTGCCTCATCTTTGATAGGAACTGCACACATGATCATTACACCCCCAAACTAAAGTTTTACATCCTTCTCATTTGTATTTAAGGACTCATGTTGTGTTGACTTTACAGACCAGAGATCCATAAGTTCATTTTCTAAACAGGCAACAAAACCTGCATTTTTATGAAGGTCTGCCAGGGGTGGTCATCGCTTTACATGGAGCTTGCCTTTAAAAATTAAAATAAACTATCGGAGTAGCATTTCTTCCATATAGATATCACAGGCAGAATTGTGGTTAAAGAACTTTCTCTCTTAGTGCTTAAGGACTAAATACATAATTGTAGAGAAAGGTTTACAGCGGTTTGAGTTCTTTAAAGGTTTTGTTTAAAAGTTTCCAAATATTTATTAAAGTTTGATAAAGTGTCACTAAGCTTCCCAGAATGTACTTTATAATATAAAGCCATTTGCCTAATATATTTAACTAGTCCAATGGTGAGATCAGTATGGAAGTCCCCTATTAACACTACGGAACTGCACTGAAGGTCTAGATGAAGTTCTTTAATGTCATTAACCAGCTCTAAATACTCAGAACATTCAAAAATGTCTCACAAAAAAAACTTTTTATTAAATAAAAAATAAGTCTGATAAAGAGTTCATTTGTAAGCTTACCATTTTGGTCATTTCTTCTTTAATAAAATGTTTTGTACTAAGGTATTTTTATTTCTTTTTAAAATTTGCTTGAAAATTAGCCAGTAGGGCTGCTGAGCTATCTTTTGGTTCAAATGTCTAAAGCCATGAAGGCTGGTACCATCAATAAAGTTAGATGCCTGGCTGAGATAGTGATGCCTCAGGTTCCAGAAAAGGACTGAGCTCCAAAGCAGTCAGTTGTGGCATGTCCTGCTTTCCTATATTGTAGGAAGGATGCAGGAACTAACCATGGCAGTACAGGTCTCCAGCATAGTGGATGGGGAAGGATGCAGGGACTAACCATGGCAGTACAGGTCTCCAGCATAGTGGATGGGGAAGGATGCAGGGACTAACCATGGCAGTACAGGTCTCCAGCATAGTGGATGGGGAAGGATGCAGGGACTAACCATGGCAGTACAAGTCTCCAGCATAGTGGATGGGGAAGGATGCAGGAACTAACCATGGCAGTACAGGTCTCTAGCATAGTGGATGGGGAAGCAGCAGTAAATGTGGTTCAAAAGGGTCTTGAACCCATCTAGTTAGCTCCTCAGTCCTATGTGCATGTGCACTGCACACTTAGTTAGGGCTGCCTAAATACAACAGGAGGACCGATGTTGCCTAAAAAAGGCACTAAGGGGTGAGCAAAGTTTTAGCTAGCATACAAACACGTTGAAGGGATAGGTGCAGGCCATCTCAGGTAAAGCAGGTAGGACTTTTATCATCTCCTCGTAGGCTGATATATATTGTACCCCCTTTACATGATGCCAGAAGCTACACCAACTGTTGACTCAATGATCCTTTGCTTTTATTGTGGCACCATTTTGGTGATGGTAAAAGGCTGCTCAAGGCTAAGTTCATATCTGCCTTGGGCACATTCACAGAACTCCATCAAGTCTCTCATCATATAGTTCACAGAGGTACATCTCAAGTAATTTACAGCCATTTGTACTGTGTATTATGAATACTTGTATTGCAAGGACATGAGTACCTGTGTTATGTGGCAAATCCTGGCACCTAACAGGCAACTGACTGTAATCTTCTTCTTGCACAGCCTGGTGAGTAACACATCACTATATCTAACAATGGAATCATTTATGACTAGGATATTGGATTGTGTTGACGTTTGCTTTATGGGCTTTTGAAATGAGACAGTGTGACACTTTGATGCATGTTTCAAGGTGGATACTGCCTGTTTTATATTTGTGAGGTTACTGAGGTGCGTGTTTCCTAGTTAGGAGGCCTTTGTGGTTTAGGTAGGTTACTTTTAAGTCTCAGCATATGTAGATTTATATGTTTGGTATGATCTGTATATGATAGGTTTAGTGTGGTGTTGTGTAGTACTGACAATCTGCTTGTTCTTTTATAGTGTCTTCATATGAGCTTTGCCTCCAATAGCATTAAATAAGTGCATCTCTCACACGCTGTGTCAGTCTGTTTTAATAGTACATGGTTGTCAATAAACAAAGACAATTGCTACATTCTCTCAGGATGCCCAGTTCTGCCAATATGGCTACAGAGCTGGTTGGCAATTGCAAACCCATGGTTCCAGGTGCTTACTAATGTGGGTTAAAGGGGGAGTAACACCTATGAGGTTTGGAGCTGATTACTGAAGGAGCTATCTGTCTGGTAGTGAACATAGTGCTGGTCTCAACACAGCTGCATGCAGCTAGGAATATGAATCAGTCAATCAGATCCTTAGCTCCTTCTCTCACCAGAAGCAAAGGAATAGCACTAATCCCAAGCTGCTTCCTGAAAATTAGTATTAGGCCAGATGTTGCTGTGCTCAGTACCTTACCTTAGTCTTCTCTTGGTAGATACCCTGTATAGAACCTACAGCAGCTAGACGCAACAGACAGCCAAGCTGCACAAAAGCTCTGAAGAGGTAGTCGCCTAAACTGTAATCAGACCACGCAGTGAAGTCCCATACACATTGCCCAATCAGAGATTAGTAAGAATCAATGCCCATCTGCTCATTCTCTCACCAGAAGCAAAGAAGTAATGTTAATCCCAAAATGGATCCTAAGAAGCAGTTTTCCAGGTTTCCAGTGATTGGTAATCTCTAAGTAGGTCTGCTCCTTCTCTCACCAGGTATTACACAGTGATATGATATCTATGTCACCTATCATTTAGAGAGTTGTCTATGGTTCTGCTCCTGGAGTCTGTAGAATGTTCAAAGACATCTGTATAGCTGTAAAAAATGAGATACTGCATGTTTAATTCATTTCTACAGTTTTTGTAGGGCTGTACTACTGTCTTAAAAAAACAAAAAAACAGTATGTAGCATTTTTAAAGCACCTTTACAAAAAGAAGTATCACTTATGCCTTGAATGGCTAGCAGTCTGAAAGTGTGGATGCAAGAGCCACAGTCTGTACCACTGACTTTCTGAATGCTACCTTAAGAAACATGTCACTTGTTTAAGCAAAAATTGCTCTAGACTCCAAATTTTTATCCATGTTTTTAGCCTGAAACTACCCAATCTTACGTAACACAAACACTATAATTTGCAAAATAAGATGAGGCAGTAAAACTAAGAAGCTGACGGAGCAAAAAACATTTTTTTTTCAAATGGGACTGCAATATTTTGTAACCCAAATGCTCTTCTGGGTGTTCACAATACAAAGATCTTGGACCAGATTTTTATTTAGCTACTTCAATGGAACATAAGTGACCTGAAAAAGTTTTAATGTAAAGAAACTTACAGTAGTGGCTCTTCATTCAAAGATTCAAAAGATTCAAAGAAACTTTATTTTAATTTCGGAAACACAAGTGCTACCTAAATGAAATTTTGAGTGTCGGCTCTTTTACAGGAGAAAACAAACACAAAAAGACAGACATGACAGGTATTAAAGAATAAACAATAACTATAGTTGTTGTTGTTGTTTGTCTTTCAGCTTTTCCCACTTATGGGTCGCCACAGCGGAACTCCGGTCCGCTAATGATTGGCAGTTGGTTTTTATGGTGTCGAGTTGCCAGCCCGATGCCCAACCTTCAACGCAGGCATGCCCATTCAACGCATGTCTTTCGAATGCCGACTCGACCGCGGGGAGGATATGCAGACTCCACACAGAAGGCACTCCCAACCCAAGCATCGAACGGGAGAACCTCTTGCTGTGAGGCAACAACGCTACTGCTGCAACACCGCGGAAGGCTAAAACAATAACTATAATACAAAAGTAAAATAGCTAGGTAGCCAACGCACATGCTTGTAAAGTATTTATATACACTGGACAACAATGACTACTAGATGATTAACACATGAAAAGAAACATACACTATACACAGAGGTGAGATTCAGTGATATCACACATAAGGAAGTAATTGGAATTGCACTTGAATGAGAAGATATTAATTTTAGTATGCAATAAATAAATAGAATTACTGTATGGAAAAAAAAAGAGAATGACAGTGTAACAATCTATTATAGTTTTGATACATCCAGATTTACATCTGCATTAATGAGTCTTATTGCAGGTGGATAAAAACTGGTGCTGTGGTGAATGACACCAATGGAAAACAAAGTGTACATTTTGCCAGTAGAACTCCACTGTCACTATTAAAAAACTGCAGAAAATCACTAAACAACACATTTATGAGCTTATTTCCATGCCAAGACATGCCATTTGCTCATAAACTGGCTGAAAAGTAGAGAATGACAAGAGCTCCATGTGCACAGGATAAGTGGGCAGTAGTTGGAATGACAAAGTTCCATGTACATAGGATGAGTGGGCAGTGATTGGAATGATGGAGCTCCATGTACACAGGATGAGTGGGCAGTAGTTGGAATGACAAGAGCTCCATGTACACAGGATAAGTGGGCAGTAACTGGAATGACAAAGTTCCATGTACATAGGATGAGTGGGCAGTAACTGGAATGACAAAGTTCCATGTACATAGGATGAGTGGGCAGTAATTGGAATGATGGAACTCCAAGTTCCATGTACATAGGATGAGTGGGCAGTAATTGGAATGATGGAGCTCCATGAACACAGGATAAGTGGGCAGTAGTTGGAAGGATGGAGCTCCATGTACACAGGATAAGTGGGCAGTAGCTGGAATGACAAAGTTCCATGTACACAGGATGAGCGGGCAGTAACTGGAATGACAAAGTTCCATGTACATAGGATGAGTGGGCAGTAACTGGAATGATGGAGCTCCATGTACACAGGATAAGTGGGCAGTAGTTGGAATGACAAAGTTCCATGTACACAGGATGAGTGGGCAGTAACTGGAATGACAAAGTTCCATGTACATAGGATGAGTGGGCAGTAACTGGAATGATGGAGCTCCATGTACACAGGATAAGTGGGCAGTAGTTGGAATGACAAAGTTCCATGTACACAGGATGAGTGGGCAGTAACTGGAATGACAAAGTTCCATGTACATAGGATGAGTGGGCAGTAATTGGAATGATGGAACTCCAAGTTCCATGTACATAGGATGAGTGGGCAGTAATTGGAATGATGGAGCTCCATGTACACAGGATAAGTGGGCAGTAGTTGGAAGGATGGAGCTCCATGTACACAGGATAAGTGGGCAGTAGCTGGAATGACAAAGTTCCATGTACACAGGATGAGTGGGCAGTAACTGGAATGACAAAGTTCCATGTACATAGGATGAGTGGGCAGTAACTGGAATGATGGAGCTCCATGTACACAGGATAAGTGGGCAGTAGTTGGAATGACAAAGTTCCATGTACATAAGATGAGTGAGCCATAATTGGAATAATGGAGCTCCATGTACATAGGATGAGTGGACAGTAATTGGAATGATGGAGCTCCATGTACACAGGATAAGTGGGCAGTAGTTGGAATGACAGAGTTCCATGTACACAGGATGAGCGGGCAGTAATTGGAATGACAAAGTTCCATGTACACAGGATGAGTGGGCAGTAATTGGAATGACAGAGTTCCATGTACACAGGATGAGTGGGCAGTAATTGGAATGACAGAGTTCCATGTACACAGGATGAGTGGGCAGTAATTGGAATGACAGAGTTCCATGTACATAGGATGAGTGGGCAGTAATTGGAGTAATGGAGCTCCATGTACATAGGATGAGTGGGCAGTAAGTGGAATGATGGAGCTCCATGTACACAGGATAAGTGGGCAGTAAGTGGAATAAGAGAGTTCCATGTACACAGGATGAGTGGGCAGTAAGTGGAATGACAGAGTTCCATGTACACAGGATGAGTGGGCAGTAATTGTTATGATGGTACACTTTTGGCTCGTTCTCCTCATGGAGAACTACGGAAGACTGTTTTAGTTATAAAAGAATTTACAGGCCATGCGTTCATCATTGTATTTTTACCACTGTTTCCATCTAAATGCAGAAACCTAGTAGACGGTGGGAAGGAAAGCATGTCAGTTAATAAACCAGTTTATCTTGACACAAAAAACATAGCATAATACTTCAAAAATCACTTAAAATTGTTTAAACTACATAACTGTAGGACGTACAATCATGGAAACTCCTTCCACCACCCTCAAACAAGAAATTAAAACCCACACTTGGTTACAGATGTCTATGGGAGGGAAATTCCCACAAACACTCTCCCTCTTATGATAAGAGTTGCATCTCTGAGCTCACTAAATCGTATAACCACCTTCAAGGTTACTACATCAAGAGAAAAACAGACATTCACTGCAACCGCTACCTTCAGTGCATGCAGGCAGTAAGCTGAATCATTAAGCATTCCCTTAGGTTTTCAAGCTGCACCATGATATCTACAGTAAGCATTGGGTTGCAGGATGCAGACTGATTCACAACAGAGCTACATACAACAGTATGTAATTTCATCTCTGTAAACATTTATTATTCTATGAAAAACAGTACAGCATTGATTTTAATCACTCAGATTTCAGCTACTCAATATGTACTGCTTCTTTTTATCTACCCTGAATACACACATATCTGTTTGACTTCTCGCTTTTCAAAAGTACGCTAATTACACATAAAATGACACAAAAATAAATAACTGCCACCCAAACATGAATGAAACAGACAACCTATACTTACCTGCATAATAATTTGCCCTCTCAAATATCTTAAAGACCAAAGTCAAACAGTCAGCTATTTTGATAACAGAAACATCTGAATACTGAGAATTTAACTACAGTCATTCAAAAGCACTGCTTCTGAACATAGCACTTCCCACCAAGTGTACCCCTTTTCTATTTAAATACCTCCTGATAAACCCAGAATTTCATTTTGATTAGCTGCTGTTCCTCTCTAATCTACAGCCTTTATGGTAACACAAAATGACTTGAATACAGACTTCGGTGGCAGACTAAGATGCTTTGGCTGATCCAGTTTGGCCACTGCTGTTCTTATGGGATGAGCTGTAAGGCCTGCATATTCAACAGCCCATATCACATTCTTTTTCCTTAAAAGTGCCTTACTGCTTATATATTTATTTCTTAAGTCCTCCACTGATTTTTCATCCCACTGTCTTTATGTCCACCACTCTCTCCTGATGGAAAGCATTCAAATATTCCACTTCAGACATTCACTTATACAAGGGTGCCCAAATCAAGAATTTTGTATTTGCTGAGCCATAATTCTAAGCAACTTATTTGTCATATAGATGAAAATTTAATTTTTTGACTTACTTTTCTATGTATCTCACTTTGTTATTTGCATCCACATCTATTACGAAAAACGTATAATTAAAGCTGATCTTGGATAACTATGGATAAAAATACTTTGTGTACTGTAGTGCTATTCCTGCTGTTGTGAAACCCATTTTGATTTTATCCTTTTACTTGCAGATATCAGTCTTCTTCCAGTGCCACATAGACATTGGTACTTTGTTCACTCATGAATACCCTGGCTCCTGTACTTTTGTTCCATTCTTGGTAGTTTCAAGTATTTTTTGTCTGATTCTATGTTGTCTCTTCTAGCAACATGCATTTTAAATTCTAAATCATAAGCTTCATGCCTTGTCTTACAGATAGTTTCTGCACTTCTACATTTACTTAAATAATAGTTTACCAAAATAAGAAATGTTTCACCTGCAGTCTCAATTACACCTGCTTTTGATTAGTAGCCACACTTAAATTGAGACTACAAGTAATATAGGTTTACTATCAAAATACAGAAGTGCAGTTTAGACGAACACAGGAATGCCAAATGTGTGTTGGCCGATTCCCGTATTGCCAAACGTCCTTTAGTGACTGCCCCTGTGCATTTGCTCATATGAGGTCAACATTACGAATAGAGATTGCAAAACAGTGCAGCTCAGGAAATTTACCCTTTTTCTCACTATAGTGTGATCTCGGAGTCGGAATATATAATTTGCAGGGGGTGTGGGGGGTGCAGGAGACTTGCCCGCCTACAAAAACGTGAATTAAAGTGACGTGCACTAGTGAACTTTATACGTTCGTACTGCTGGGAAGCAGGCAGGTAAGTGTCAGCAAGTAAACTTTCGGAAATGTCGAAGCCATTGGTTCAATCATTTCAAATTGACGTGTTTTCAACATGTTTACCTAATTAGTATTCAGGAATTTTTTTGGGGGGGGTTGTGTAGAAAATGTGTTTTGACGTTCGAGATTTTGATAGTAAACTATATATATATATATATATATATATAATACATATATATATATATATATATATATATATATATATATACATATATATATATATATATATATATATATATATATATATATATATATATATATATATATATATACATATATATATATATATATATATATATACACACACACACACACACACACACACACACACATATATATATATATATATATATATATATATATATATATATATATATATATATTTGCTTAAAGCCACAGTTTTAAAAATGATGATAATCTATGGGCACATTAAAGAAACAATAAACTCCGTACATTCCTGCCCCTTTATTGTCATACAGTATATTTGTTTATGAAAAATGTTCTTCTTCCTCTATTAATTCTTTACAAGCATCTGAAATTTATAATTACACACACACACACACACACACACAAAGAACATCTATTATGGCTATCGTTTACATTATATTAAAGAAATGCAGAGCAAGAGCTTGACAGAAAAAAAACATTTATGGATTTACTTCTTTATTGTAGTAACGTACAAGCACAGTGCAAAGCAAAGACAAAATGGATATGGCTAAGAAATTCCACTTTCTACCCCCAAGACAGCACCTACACTAAGTGCCCAGAAGGACATAAAATATGCAACGTACCCCCCACCATAAGAGCATCCATAATGGCCCACTGCTTCAGCTCCAGGGATAATCTCATGGGGATTATTCTGCCTCAAAAGCAGGTCTGTCATTATTAAGTTCAATTATTGAGAAGACATTTTTTCCCTCAAAATAGGTAGTGGCACACTTTAGGAACTTTTCCTGTAGCATGCTGTACAGAAAGAATTACGGCAGTTAAAGTGAGAACAGACTTGCACCTCATGGCTGAAGCAGCTAGAAATGATTCAGTCACAGAGTTGGGAAACAAAAATGACCCAGAGGAAAATGTCTCTTAATCCTGGATATTTTGTAGAGATACTGATGGACACCATCACCCATGGCAGTCACCTCCAACAGCACCAGAGTATGACAATCATCCATAACAGTCATCCCAGATTAGGCCAGTGTATGACTTTCTCCCATGGGAGTCACCTCATATCCTTCCAGAGTCTAACCATCACCTGTGGTTGTCGCCCCAGACAAAGTCAATGTATAACTGTCAAATGTAGTTGTCATCCCAGACAATGCCAGTGTGTAACTGTCACCTGAGGGAGTCACACCATATAATCCCATTGTTTATCTGTCACCTGTGGTAGTCACCCCAGACAATGCCAATGTTTAATTTCAACCTGTGACAGTCACCCCAGACAATGCAAATATTTAACTGTCACCTATGGCAGCCACCTCAGACTCTACTGGAATATAATCATTCCCTGTAATAATCACCACAGACACTGCTGAAGTATATCAATCAGCCATGACAGTCACCTCAGATATTGCTGTATTATATCTATCACCTATGGCAGTCACATAAGATACTGCCAGTGTGTATTATTAACAACAGTGACAGTCATTCACTGCCATAGTATAACTGTCATCTTAGTTACCTCAAACACTGTTGAAATATAGTCATCACCCATGACAGTTACTTCATACATGGCTGCAGTACAGTCATCAGCCATGGCAGTTACCTCAGATGGTGCCACAGCGTAGCCGTCATCTGAGGTAGTCACCCCAAACACTGCCACAGTATAATCATCATCTGGGGCACTGCCAGTGTATAACTCCTTACCTTCACCATTCCCTCATACACTGCCAGTGTGTAACCCATTACCTTCAGCAGTCCCTCATACACTGCCAGTGTGTAACCCATTACCTTCAGCAGTCCCTCATACAGTGCCAGTGTATAACTCATAACCTTCACC
>NC_056747.1:1127711683-1127831683 GCF_019279795.1 Protopterus annectens | reverse complement strand
AGAGTAGGCTGCACTTACTATGAATGCTCAGATCCTTTGGAGCCAGCAACAATAGCCTGCAGTTGCTCTATGAGACTGTAGTGGCCAGTGCTAGCTTCTTCCCAGTGACGTTTTGGGGTAGTAGCATAAAGAAGGCTGAGGCAAACAGGCTCAATAAATTGGTAAGGAAGGCTAGCTCAGTAGCTGGAGAAGAACTAGACACCCTTGGAACTCTGGCTGAAAGCAAAATGTTAGAGCGGCTAAAGACCATCATGGAAAATATTGAACACTCACTCAACAAAGTGGTGGCTGGACAGAGAAGTTCCTTTGGCAGGAGACTGACGAGCATAAAGTGCTCCACTGAACATCATAGGAAATCCTTCTTGCCCACAGCCACCAGACTCTATACTGCCTCCTACTGTCTTAGCACCACCCCACTACTGAAGGAGTGATCACATAGTACAATATTAAACTCTTACTTATGTTTTTCTTTTTTCCCTATCCTTGTCCCTTTTAATCATCAATCAATTATCCTATGTGCAATATTCTATAACTTAGTTAAAGCATCATAATGTGCAATACCCCATATCCTAGTGTGAATGGTAATTAACATGAAAAGCTCCCCCTTTCATGTCATTAGTATATGTGGTATCAAACGCATCTAATACTTTGGCTATGGTCAACAGTGTACCTATGTCAGGCTTTGCTGCTACATATGTGGGATAAATGTGTGAGTACAGTATCTGTCATATCTAATTATGTAACATATGTGTTTGGTCTACACTGTGCCTATGGTTATCTGTGAAGTTGTAACATAAGCAATTTCCTGTAGGATCAATAAAGTATTTCTGATTCCGATTATAACGTGCATCTATTTTTAAGCAATATTTTCATATTATGTCTCATTTGACATAATTATTTGAATTGTAGTTATTTTTTGTATTATTTTTAAAGACTGTAAAAATATTGCTCTTAAAATGTTTTGTAATACTTTGGAGCTTTTTTCCCTGGGCCTCCTCTGAAAATGAGTTCCTATCCAGTCTCACTTTCTCAGTAATCAAATGTCAGCAAATAAATAAACAAATAACCGATGTGAGTTTGTATATCTTTGTAACCTGGCATCTGGTCATCCATGTATACATATCTAGAAGGCAGGCAGGTTAAAACTGCTAAGACAGATGAGGCAGGGAAGATCAAAAAGTCATTCAACTAAAGAAAATATACACTTACGAGTCTCGTAATAATTATTTTTGCTTATATGTATGTGCGGACATGTGTGGGTGTTTCTCTCTCTCTTTATATATATATATATATATATATATATATATATATATATATATATATATATATAAACACACACACACACACACACACACACATATATATATATATATATATATATATATATATATATATAGTTCCCATGCATTTTGTAGAACATCTTTTTGGTCGACAAATGCTAGGGGTGGTGCTTTTTGCTGGACTTACAGATAGCTGAAGAATCAAAATGTTGATGGTATGTTTTGTTGAGACAGGTGAGTAGGATGCATGTTTTTGAGAGTTAGGGTCAGGGAGAGGTGAAAGGATAGATTTTTTTTATGTTTGTGTGCTAGTGTGTTTTGTTTAGGGTCACTTCTGGACATCACAGTGGAGCAACGGTAGCGTTGTTGCCTCACAGCAACAGGTTCTCCAGTTCGATTCTTGGCTGGAGTGACTTCTATGCAGAGTCTGCATGTCCTCCTTGCATTCATGTGAGTTTTCTCCAGGTACTATGGTTTCCTCCTATGTTACAAACACATGCATCTGGAACATTTTTCCCCAAGCCTCTGCTGAAAATTGGCTTCTTTCCAAGTCAGACTTTCCCAGTAAACTAATGTTGAATAAAATAAATCAAAAATAAATAAGATAATGTATAGATGCAATGTTGTTAGTGTATGTCTGTGTGTCTTATGTAGTAACAGTGTTACTTTTTTTAAGATAAGGTGTAGATTTTGGGTTGGGGGAAGGGACAGAATAAGGTTTAGGTTTAGTACCCATTACCTTCCTGTAACACTAACACTATTCAGACAAATTTGGGGCTAGTTTTTTTTGAGGGGGGTGTGAAGTTCAGAAGAAGAAACAGTTTTCTTTTCCTGAGCAGGTTGATATGTAGAGCTTTTGTTATCCTGTATATTCAAACTTCTTAATGCTGGTATTTTACATTCAACATAAAGTATGTTCAATCAAATGTCTGTATTGCCAAATTATCTATTTGCTAAAACAGGTTTGTTGGTAAGTATTAGGGGTGGAAGTGTATGCATAATTGCTCACAGGTTTGGGTTAGATTAAGGGCTACATGAGGGGATAGATTTAACTGTGTGTGTACAAGTATTTCAGGTGAGGGTTACAGTAAGGCTGAGGTAAAGGAACATATTTAGTATTTAGTGTTGTGTGTGTGTGTTGTAGTTTATGTAAGTGTTACAAAAATATTTTTTTCTAAGGTAAGGTGTAGGGTTATGGTTAAGGGCAGAGTTATCATTAGGGTTAGGGTTAACACACATTACTAAGATGCCTGCCCACTGTTCATTATATTGTGCCTTTTATTTAGAATAGCTTTTTGTATTAAAATATTACCTAATGTTTGTCATATTACATCTGACTTGCATTTTGCCTATTTATTTATATTAAGAATTGTTTCTGTCAAAATTAATCTACTGAGGGATTTTGCATAATATTTACTATAAAAGATATTTGTGCTTGTCTTTTGACTTAATGAGAAAGTGAAAACGTGTACTTTTATTTTACTGATCAGACGAATGGAATGTAAGTGCCCCTGTGATCATGGTCATGTGATATTTAGTTTTGTTATATAAAGGGCACTATTCGGTGATTGTCTTAGATCACACTGAAGACGCCAATGGTGAAACCAGTCTTTGCTTTCCATGATTTATGTTACCACTATACAATGAATTACTGAACTTGAATTAAAGTTAAAACTGGATTTATTTCCTGTGTATTGTATGATTTGATTCATGTACCTTTGGACCCTGCATGAATTCTTAGTGCTTGTTTTTTGAAATGTATGTGTATATGTATGTGCAGATAGACATATATAAAGAGTCAGATATACACATCAAAACAGGTTTGCCTTTAAATATTTTATGCAAAAGTAGTAATGTGGATGCTTTATTTGAGATAGGTTTTGAAGTTATAGCCAGCCATTTTATTGCACTTGCTTTGCAGATATTTTACAGTACAAAAATGCTTATGAAACAGCTGTGGTACCAGAATTCAGATCCATAAATAGATAAATAAAATGGAAACTGTTGCTTCTTAGAAAAAAATTATTTTGTGGTTAACACTTTCATCAGCTATTTCTTAAGACAAAAATCATAAAACAATCAAACCTGTTTAAATATTAAGCCTTGTAACTAAACTCTCATTTAATTTGGGTGGGGGTTGATGCATTTATAATCACCTGCTGCCTTGTATATTAATTGAAATCCAGTAAGGTTTCTGTCAAAATGCACAACTCTGGTTACCAGTCATGCTGAAAAGCAGTATAAGTAATGTAGTTCACTCATCACGAAGACACGGGCAACTGACACCAGGCTCATTATGGGCCAAATGCTCTTTGAAACAGCAATATTATACGTTCATCTTAAAGTGGCAATGCTATCACACATATTCAAAGTATATAAAGCCCCGTAGTAGCACTACATTTCTTATCATCAAATCCCCCCAAAAGAGTGTGAGAGAGACAGACACAGAAAGAAAGAGAGAGCTCTGAAATTTAAGAAATACAGTTATGTATGTGCACAACAGGTACACATATTCAACATTCTGGAAAGATCATGCCAGTGCAAGTGATCTAAACATTTGTATACATGCTAGTTTAAATATCATTTATGAAATAGCAACAATCAAGGTAGACAATATTAAGGGATAAATATTTTCTTTACAAGGAATAATCTGAAACAGTCACTTATCTGTCGATATTACTCGATTATAGTCTCTACAACAGGATTAGGAATAGTGAGCATATGATCTGTCATCAGACACTGAGGAATTCTACACCAGGACCAGGGGCAGTGTGTAACACAGGACCAGGGGCAGTGTGTAACAGTCTGTCATCAGACAATGAGGACTTCTACATCAGTAACAGGAACAGTAATCATATGGTCTGTCATCAGACATTGAGGACTTCTACATCAGGACAAGGAACAGTGAGCATACGGTCTGTCATCAGACACTGAGGACTTCTACACCAGGACCAGGAACAATGAGCATACGGTCTGTCATCAGACACTGAGGACTTCTACACCAGGACCAGGAACAATGAGCATACGGTCTGTCATCAGACACTGAGGACTTCTACACCAGGACCAGGAACAATGAGCATACAGTCTGTCATCGGACACTGAGGACTTCTACACCAGGAACAGTTAGCATATGGTCTGTAATCAGACACTGAGGACTTCTACACCAGAACCAGGGACAGTTAACATATGGTCTGTCATCAGACATTGAGAACTTCTACACCAGGAACAGTTAGCATATGGTCTGTAATCAGACACTGAGGACTTTTACACCAGAACCAGGGACAGTTAACATATGGTCTGTCATCAGACATTGAGGACTTCTACACCAGGACCAGGGCAGTGAGCATACTGTCTGTCATCAGACATTGAGGACTTCATACTTCTGCCTTGTCTCGGATACTGGATTGTGCTAACACTTTTCATGAAACAGGAGCACTCTAACTTTGATATAGACCTAGTTATTCTCACTCAAACACATCAGATTTATTCTCACGATCTCGGCATTCAGCATGCAGCTCATCATGGACTACCTGAATGTGCCTCAGACTGTATCTAATTACAGTGTCATCCTCATACCGCTCAACCTCTTATCACAAGAAGTCTGGACAAAGCTTAAAATAATGGGGGACAAAGGCCCCAAAACAGATAGAGATTTTAAATACTGCATGTATAAATTTAGAAAGTTGCTAGAATAACATGATTTGTATTACCGTGCATTTTCTGCAGGATATGAAGTCTGAAACTATAATCTATGTCATTATTTAGTGACTTCAATCCTCAGTGATTTTTCAGAAAACCACATATTTTATGAGGAGCAGACCAAAAATATGAGCAAAAATCTGAACATTCTGCAAAAATCTTGACAGTTGAGAGGTATGGGCATCCTCAGTTTGCACAATGTATCGCCTGAGTTCATCATTTTCTCAGTTGTGTCCCACTTTATCTTCCTGTCTAATTTTAGGCACAATGGTACAGAATATTGTCTATTATAAAATGTCTTATAGGAATTTTAAGTTTTTTGGTAATTTTGTATTACTGATTCATATGGAATGCTTTGCTGATGCTATGATTCCAGCCTTGGCATATTAGTCCTTATCTGACTTCCAAGCATTAACTGGGATGTGCTCTCTCTTGTGGCATTTTGTGGAATAGCTCAACATGACATAAGAGCTCTGGGAGGATCAGGCTAAGTATCTTTTTATGTTGAGACTGCCCCTTTGATTAAAGATAATGAGAACTTGACATAGTATGAGCAAAAGAAATAAAACAAAAACATCTCTGTCCCTTAAGGTGGAAATTAAATTAGGTAGAAATACAGGCTATCCCCAATAGGAGCTCAAAAATCAATGAATAAGATGTGCATATCAATCACTTAAAGACAAAAAGCAAAAAGCCAGAATAACACACCTCACCTACCTATCCTAAATAGCTTGCCCCTGGTGTATCATTTAAATATATTTAAAAAAATCTCCCTAGAAAATTCTGCCAAAAATGCTTAACAGAAAAAAAAACTAGGTAGTCGGCAAACAGATATTACAAAGTCTCTGAACCGTGGAATAACTGTAAAATATCTCAAAACTTATTTGTCAGCAATCCAGGTGAAATGTTCCAGTCTGTCTTAGAATAAATAATTACAATTCACTCCAACCTTCCAGTATTTGGTATAAAGTAAATCAAAAACTTTAAAACCTGTGGATAATGTAAAATACCTCTCTTGCGATTCCAAGCTTAATACAAATTGCATAACGTAAAATGTCTCAAAAATACATAACAAAATGCTAAAAGTCTTTCTTACTGTAGAACGCAACATCCGTCCAGAAAAAAGGACTTTGAGCAGGTCAAGTCTCTCATAAACGGGAATCTGCTGTTAGCTTTTCTTATATGCAGCTCGCAGGGATCAGATAGATATATGCATCACATGAATCCAGATGTTCTTATCCATGCAGTTATAAAATCCTCTCATACAGTAAATAAATAAATGAACCAAACTCCAAAATAAACAACGATCTACCAAAATATGGTATTAAAAGTATGAAACATCTTTATTTTTGCTTACAAAACACGTGCCAGGCAGATAAGCATTGCAGAGATTTCGTATCACGCATTTTGTTTAAAACAAACAACAGGTATTGGGTGTGTTCAAATACATCATAGTTGGTCGAGAATAGAAGAACAGTACGTTTACTTTTTGATTGACAGTTAAAGTACTTGGATCATAAGACTAATTGTGCAAAAACGTGACATTCAAAAAAGATCTGCTTCAAGAAATGTATGTTTTTCAAAAAAAAAAAAAAACCTTTCCTAACAATAGAAAAGATAAAAAGGAAACCCACTGGAGCCACCATGACCGCTTAAAACTTTTACTAACGCACAGATATGTGCTTTCGAGCATTAGCTCTTCAGCAGATCTGAAAAACAGTTAAAATCAACCATATTTAAACAAATAGCAACAAATTAGAATCAATAGCAGAACCTATGCCCCTTCAATAACAGTTTTGAAGGCATACAAGCATTTAACCCAGGTGTATGGTTAGCTTGCAATTCAGTTATCCATCTTAACACAGCTAATTCAGTAATATGTACATCACCCCCCCCATACTCACTTGTTGAATGTATAACACCATAAACTGAAATCCATGCTCTTTACTTATTTCAATATGTTGATATAGAGTATTACTTCTCAAACATAATCTGATGTCACCCATATGTTCCAGTAATAGTTGTTTAACATTCTGTTAGTCTTCCCAACATAGAATGCTTGGCACGATGTGCACTCAGCTAAATACACCATGTTTTTAGTTCTGCAGTCTGCATGTAGTCTAGACATATATTCCCTACCTGACACAGGGTGTATAAAGATGATATTTTCTTTAATATATTGACATGCCTTGCATTTTTTTACATTTAAAAGTTCCCAACTTTTTCCTATGTGTTGTGGACTTGTTGGGAAGTACGGTATTATAAAATCTGCTTCAGTTTGGCTGTTAATATAAGCAAATCTGTGGTGTGGACCTACTAGTGCTTTCAGCTTATCAGTATGTAAAATCTTCCAGTCCTTTTTTATGATCTGCGATATGGCATCTACATCACTATTATAGTGTAAAGGTATTCTCACAAACGGGTAATTTCTTAGCTTCTGTTCATTAACAATAGTTCCATTGTCAGAATTGCCTATTCAATCCATGGCTTGCCTCTATTCCTTCTCCAACTTTTTGTCCAAGCTATTGTTCTCTTAACTCTTTGTGTTGGATAGCCACGACTAACAAACATATAATGCATGTTGTCTAACTCACTTTCATATATACTATCTTCAGTGCATAGTCTAGAAATTCTTAACCCCTGCCCACTCATTTCATTATCAATAATGTGCCTTAAGTGCATACTGTCATACAGTAACATGTTATTTCTACACCAACTTTTCCTATACACTCTGGTTTGTAGTTTGCCAGTCAAATCTTTGTAAATCTTCACATCTAAAAAATGTATTAATTCAGTAGAATATCTCACAGTAAAACGTAAGAAATCTGTAGTGTTTTCCAAGTATCTAACAAACAACAATAATTCTTCAGTTGTACCACTCCATAAAATAAATATGTCATCCATAAAATGATGGTATATTTTTCAAACTTGCCTTCCATGGCAAGTACTGGATAGAACATGGGTAGCCTCCCACTGTGCCAACACCAAGTTTGCATAGGTGTTGGCACAGGGGGTATCCATGGCTACACCATCTCTCTGCCAATAATATTGATCATAAAACATGAATAAATTATTGCCCAAGAATGATAAGAATGCTTATCTGCCTGGCACGTGTATTGTAAGCTAAAATAAAGAAGTTTTATACTTTCAATACCATATTTTGGTAGATTGTTGTTTATTTTGTAGTTTGGTTTATTTATTTACTTACTGTATGAGAGGATTTTATAACTTCATGGATAAGAACATCTGGATTCATTTGATGCATATATCTAGCTCATCCCTGCGAGTGCTGCATATAAGAAAAGCTAACAACACATTCCCGTTTATGAGATATTTGACCAGCCCAAAGCACTTTTTCTGGCCATATCTTGCATACTACAGTAAGAAAACCATTTAGCATTTTGTTATGTAATTTTGAGACATTTTACATCGTGCAATTTTTATTAAACTTGGAATCATGGGAGTGATATTTTACTCTATCTAACTAATGTCCTTCGGCTTTTCCCGGTTAGGGGTTGCCACAGCGGAACTCTGGTCCGCTAATAATTGGCAGTGGATTTTTACGGTGCCGAGGTGCCAGCCCAATGCCCAACATTCAAAGAAGGCACACCCATTCATGCACGCACCTCCCTGCATGTTTTTAAACATCACATGACTGCAGGGAGGACATGCAGACCCCACATAGAAGGCGCTCCAGCCGAGAATCAAATGGGAGAACCTCTTGCTGTGAGGCAACAACGCTAACCGCTGTACCACCGCGGCCTCTATAAGTTTTAAAGTTTTTAATTTACTTTATAGCAAATATCTGTCAGGTTGTATGGAACTGTATATTCTAAGCCAGACTGGAACATTTCACTTGGATAGTTGACAAATAAGTTTTAAGATATTTTACCGTTATTCCACGGTTCAGAGACTTTGTAATATCTGTTCGCCGACCACGTATTTTTTTTTCATTGAGCATATTTGGCAGAATTTTCTAGGGAGATTTTTTTTTAAATATATTTAATTGATACACCAGGGGCAAACTATTTAGGATGTGTAGGTGAGGTGTGTTGTTTTGGATTTTTGCTTTTTGTCTTTAAGCCATTGGCATGCTCATCTTTTTCACTGATAACATGAGTAAAACCATAGTCATTTGCAAACTGATGGAATTCAGTTTACAAAAGATGTATACAATTGTTTGCAATCATTCATTCAATGCAATTATGAAACCAGATATCCCATCAAGTTCAAAATTGCTTAAGAATTTTTTTAAGACAATTTACCTCCTACTAACTGATGGTATAAGAAGTTTCAAAGCTCCTCAATTGCAGATAACATGCACTCCTATGCAGAGGAGTACACCAGTGCCCTGTATAACCACTTAAGCGGTTGTATAGTGTGATGATTGGGGAGAGATGGGTGAAGGCTGCCAGCCTAGTCAAATAGAATTTGATATATAATTCTATCAACTGTATAAATAAATGTAAAATACAGGCTTGTGTTTTTAAATGAAAGAAAAACACTGTAAAATGTGAACTTCAAGATTGTTACAACATTGTCCCCTTGCTGTAAAGAAAAACTAAGTCAAGCCTTTCAAATTTGTCTTTTGAAATTGAAATGATTTTATGATATTCTTTGATCTTTAAAGTTGGTTACGGTCAGGCTGGCTGAAGACATTCTGTCTATTGTGTTAACTAAGGACTAATTTGCTAGAGTGTATATGTGAAATTCCTTTTAGTGTAGTATTCTCCTGTGCAGGTGTTAGCTTGCTAAATAATGTAAATGGAGTTTATATTAGCCTGGGAACTCAGAGCAGGTGTCAAGATGATGCAATATGAATACAGGGAAAACACAAGTGTCAAAAATGATGTAATCTGGGGAGGACCCAGAGACATGTTTGTTAGTGATGTTTTATAAACTGTGTCTGAGAGAGAGAGATATAGGCATTTTGATCTTGATATCCAACTTACCAGCACTCTGCTTATGCTCACATGTAAGTTTAGCACTGTGATTTCTTGTAGGAATAGTTAAAGCTAATAAACATTAATTAGATATTTTTCTTTGAAATCAGACCTGTCCTACTGTATTATTTTAAGTTTCTGTGTGATCTCTGAACTCTTAGATATCTCTGTGGTGTAGTAGTTTTGTCTTGTGTTTTAATTATTTATTATTAAATATTTTTAAAACCTACTACCCGTGGCTGGTTTATGTAGAGATAAATTATGCTTTAGAATACATTATATATTTATAGAGTTTACTGTTTAAGCCCTTCCAATAAGCCTTAGACTGAATAGTCACATTACCATTGGATATTAATATTGCACAGTAATAAATGGACTCCCTTTTAAGGGCCTTTTAGTAGCTGATAATATTAACTGGGTGGTAGCAGTAAAGAGTGTTTTGGAGGTGAAGAGAGTGTCTGATAGAGTGATGTTTATGAAGCTTGAAATTGATGGTGTAATGATGAATGTTGTTAGTGCATATGCTCCACAAGTTGAGTGTGCGTTGGATGAGAAAGAAAAATTATGGAGTGAGTTGGATGAAGTGGTGGTGAGTGTACCCAAGGGTGTGAGAGACTACTGATTGGAGCGGACTTCAATGGGCATGTTGGTGAAGTGAACAGAGGGGATGAGGAAGTGATGGATAGGTATGGTGTTAAAGAGAGGAATGCAGAAGGTCAGATGATTGTGGATTTTGCAAAAAGGAATGACATGGCTGTGGTGAATACATATTTTAAGAAGAGGGAGGAGCATAGGGTGACGTACAAAAGTGGAGGAAGATGCACACAGGTGGATTATATCCTATGTAGGAGGGCCAGTCTGAAGGAAATTGGAGACTGTAAAGTGGTGACTGGGGAAAGTGTAGTTAAGCAGCATAGAATACTGGTCTGTAGGATGATGTTGGTGATCAAGAAGCGGAGGAGGAGTGTGAAAACAGTGCCAAGGATTAAATGGTGGAAGTTAAAAAAGGGTGAGTGTGAGGTGGAGTTCAGGGAAGAGTTAAGACAGGCACTGGGAGACAATGAAGAGTTACCGAACAGCTGGGTAACTACAGCAGAGCTAGTAAGGGAGACTGCTAGGAAGGTGCTTGGTGTGACATCTGGACATAGGAAGGAGGACAAGGAGACATGGCGGTGGAATGAGGGAGTACAGGAGAGTATACAGAGGAAGAGGCTGGCGAAGAAGAAGAAGTGGGATTTTCAAAGAGATGAAGAAAGTAGACATGAGTATAAGGAGATGAGGCGCATGGCAAAGAGGGAGGTGGCGAAGGCTAAGGATAAGGCATATACAGAGTTGTATGAGAGATTGGACACTAAAGAGGAAGAAAAGGACCTGTACCGATTGGCTAGACAGAGGGACAGAGCTGGGAAAGATGTGCAGCAGGTAAGGGTGATAAAGGATAGTGAGGGAAACGTACTCACAAGTGAGGAGAGTGTGTTGAGTAGATGGAAAGAGTACTTTGAAGGGCTGATGAATGAAGAGAATGAGAGACAGAGAAGGTTGGATGACGTAGGGATAGTGAATCAGGAAGTGAAGCAGATTAGCAAGGAGGAGGTAAGGACAGCTATGAAGAGGATGAAGAATGGAAAGGCTGTTGGCCCAGATGACATACCAATGGAAGCATGGAGGTGCTTAGGAGAAATGGCAGTGGAATTTTTAACCAGATTGTTTAATGAAATATTGGAAAGGCAGAGGATGCCTGAGGAGTGGAGAAAGAATAAGGGTGATGTGCAGAGCTGCAGTAACTACAGCGGGATAAAATTGATCGTCACAGCTTGAAGTTATGGGAAAGAGTAGTGGAAGCTAGGTTAAGAAGGGTGGTGATGATTAGTGATCAGCAGTATGGTTTCATGCCAGGAAAGAGCACTACAGATGCAATATTTGCTCTGAGAGTGTTGTTGGAGAAATACAGAGAAGGTCAGAAGGAGTTGCATTGTGTCTTTGTGGACTTAGAGAAAGCATATGACAGGGTGCCTAGAGAGGAGTTGTGGTATTGTATGAGTGGCAGAGAAGTATGTAAGAGTGGTACAGGATATGTACAAGGGTAGTGTGACATTGATGAGGACTGCAGTGGGAGTGACATTTAAGGTGGAGGTGGGATTTCATCAAGGATCAGCTCTGAGCCCTTTCTTATTTGCAGTGGTGATGGACAGGTTGACAGATGAGATTAGACAGGAGGCCCCATGGACTATGATGTTTGCAGATGACATTGTGATATGTAGGGACCAGGTTAAGGAGACCCTGGAGAGGTGGAGATATGCTTTAGAGAGGAGAGGAATGAAGGTCAGCAGGGCTAAAACAGAATATATGTGTGTAAATGAGAGGGAGGGTAGAGGAATGGTGAGGATGCAGGGAGTAGAGTTGGTAAAGGTGGATGGGTTTAAGCACTTGGGATCAACAGTTCACAGTAATGGTGAGTGTGGAAGACAGGTGAAGAAGAGAGTACAGGCAGGGTGGAATGGGTGGAGAAGAGTGTCAGGAGTGATTTGTGACAGACAGGTACCAGTAAGAGTGAAAGGGAAGGTCTACAAGAGGGTAGTGAGACCAGCTATGTTATATGGGTTGGAGACGGTAGCATTGACAAAAAGGCAGGAGTCAGAGCTGGATGAGGCAGAATTAAATATGTTAAGATTTGCACTGGGTGTGACTAGGATGGACAGGATTAGGAATCAGTATATTAGAGGGTCAGCTCAGGTTGGACAGTTTGGAGACAAAGCAAGAGAGGTGAGATTGCGTTGGTTTGGACATGTGCTGAGGATGGAGCTGCCAGGTAAGAGGAAAACAGGAAGGCCTAAGATAAGGTTTATGGATGTGGTGAGAGAGGACATGCAGGTGGTTGGTGTGAAAGAGTATGATGCAGAGGACAGGAAGAAATGGAAACGGATGAGCCGCTGTGGCGACCCCTAATGGGAACAGCCAAAAGAAGATGATGATGAGTCTGGGTAAAGGGGCACAGCTGGAGAATTTGTGTCAGCCTTTCCCAGGAGAGTCTGTGAAGTTGTATAAATACTTATCTCAAAGTGTGTGTTGTGTCAGCTACTTGGCAGGGACACGAAGCACTGGTTGGACAGAGAAGGTACTGGAGGTTCTAGCTTGCCCAGTTAGGCTGAGACCTGGACCCTATAGCTGTGCCAGTGGGGAGTCTTATTGAAGATCTGATGAGCAAGGGAGCAGCCAGCCCCAGACTGGCTGTGATCTCTGCGTGCACTTAAGGGAAATTGTACTTTATTGTGTGTATTAGTTATCCTTTCCTCTTCTGTGAGACGACCTCCCTGGTGTTAGTGGTGAGGATTGAGGCTCCTTGATTGCTGGGCCAGGGTGCAGTCATCACATATAGTATCGGTCTTGCCAAAAAAACAAGCCACCCTTGTGGACCCTTAGTATAAACAGTCTATACAGCAAGAGAAGGATACTGATGTCCAAGAACAAGTGGGAACAGGCTCAGCTATGCTCTGAACAGGTTGTGGATGGCACCACCCATATTCAACTGGAGGTAATAGCCAATCTGCTAGCTGACATATTTGGAGCAAACGTCACTCCCCCTGTCCCCTCCAGTCATCCCCCAAAGTATATGTGCCACCATTCCTCAGCCTATTAGCTCAAAAGAGCAGGTCATCTCAGCACTCTCCAAAACCAAAAACACTGCATCAGTGGGACCAAACAGCACCCCAGTTTGCGTTTTAAACAACTTAAAACATGACCTAGCAGACCTACATGGATCCTGTTTAACTACAGCCTGAGAACTGGCTATATTCCTGCAGAATGGAGGACAGCAACAGTAATCCCTCTGCAGAAAGGGAGACCATCAACCAACTATGGGAATTATAGGCCCATAAGCTTGACTAGCCTTATCTGCAAGACTATGGAAAGAATCATTATGGAGTTTATTGACAAGAACATATGCAATATCCAAACCCTGGACCCAGTTCTGACTTGTTAAAGATAGATCATGCCTATTAATCACGGCTGACTTCTTCAAGAAGTCATCAAGGCCCTGGAAAAGGGAAAGACAGTGCATACCACCTATCTTGACCTTGCCAAGCCATTTGACATAATCCCCCACTCAGGTATTATAGAGAAACTCTCCTAGTTGGAAATTAGCCCCTATATTACCAGATGGGTAGCCAACTGTCTCACTGACAGGACACACACTGTCAAAGTGGGTGACTTTGCCTGTAGCAAAAGACCAGTCACCAGTGGCATACCACAGGGTTCTGTCTGGGCCCCTTACTGTTTGGAATTTATTTCTCAGAAGTACAGGTAAACTTGGATGGCCTGTGGCTGACCAAGTTCACTGACAATTGCAAATTGGGAGCAATCATTGAATCCCCCAGTGATGTTAAGATGCTGCAGACAGGGTTAACTCAGACAAATGATTGATGCCAAAGCCATGGATTAAAGCTAAATGCAAAAGAATGGGTTACTGTTCCCTTTGGGAAAGCTGACATCCCTGCTAATTGTATTATAGACAGCACACCTGCTAAGTGTAGACCCAGTGGTACATGGTCTGGGTACTCAGGTTGATAGCAATCTGAACTTTGACCACCATGTTTCCACAATAGTAAGGAATTCCTTATATGTGCACATCTTATAAGTAAATACATTGTACCAACATCTAAGTATGTTATAATTCCATTATAATTGGCCTTCATGAAACCAGTAATTGAGTACAATGCTCCCTTTTGCATGTACCTCACCAGACACCTGCAACAATTGGAGAGACCACAGAGGTTTCTCACCAAGAAATTACAGGGTACACAAAACAAGTTTTATGAGGAAAGACAGAAAGCCCTATCACTGTCTTCTATTTTCTACAGGTTGCTAGGGGGTGACCTGTGCCTGGCTTACAGGGCAGTCTCTGACCTGGCCATGATGGAAATGCTACACATTCATAAATCAAACTGCAGGAGGGTCACTAACTCCAGGAATCTTAACCTAGTCTCTGACATGAACAGGTCATACTGGAGAGATAGCTGCATCTTCCAGAGACTGCCACTTCTCTGAAACAAGCTTCTAAGTCACGTAAAACAGAGCCCCTCTCAGACCATCTTCAAATGCAACCTAGCTCAATGAATGGGTGACTGCAAATTCACTCCTGGGGTGGTGCTCATATCCCTCCTGGACAGGGGAAGTTGGTATTAACTACCATAGACCCTTACTTTGCAAACTGCACTTACCTAACCACTGACAGCTGGGCCAACTCAGAATAATACCACTAGGCTTGTAAGGGTTTTAGGGCTGTTATCCTAGTAACCTCCTATGAACATGTAATGGGCATTCCACATCCTGAGGGCACAGACTTAAATGTTATTAATAGTTGGCTAGTCATATCTGGTACATGGAATATCTCAGTATCAAGAGAGTAACAGACCACTACTATCAACCAGCTTTTGCTCTCAGACTCATGCAAATCAGGATTTTTTTTGCCACAAATCTTGTGAGTATGTTGGTACTAATGGCTCTTTTATCTGTGCTGGTTTACAGACAAAACAGAATTGGTACTTTGAGACAAGCTTTACAATGTCAAGATTAATGTCTGACCACCACATTGACATTTTGGCTCTTTTACAAGATTTGGTGATACTTTGGTATCATTTTGCTATCCATTTTAAGCACCTCATTGGAAATGGTATTGTTTTATATCTCTACTATTTCACATTCTAGTTTGTTCTTCATACCTGTTATATAATTATAGCCAATGTACATCCTATCTATTATGTCATAAAAAAAAAACATATATATATATATATATATATATATATATATATATATATATATATATATAAACACACACACACACACACACACACACACACACACACACACACACACACACACACACATACAATCCAATGTACTGTTTACATCTGAAACATGTCTTTGTACAGTTACTGTGCTTTTCACTGCATCAGCTTGCATTCTCTACCCTTATTCTCATGGTACTACTTCACTACATAGATAAGCAACAACTAGCCCACATGAAATGTAGATCAATGTCTATACTTTGTTACAGAAACTATGCACTATATTATATCCTATGTAATGTCTGTAATATTGTCAGTGACCTTGGTCATGGTTGAAATGGGTTCATGGACTGGCCTTCTGACTTGGGTAATTAACAAATAAGTAAATAAGAATTACTGGGTGATGCAGAAACAGAAATCCATTATGGAAAGTGTTAAGTACCTTTTTCAATCCTGGTGTCCACACAGGGATATGGATATTAGGCTAGCCAAGAAAGTGCAAAGAAAAGCTACCTGGAATATGAAGGTAATGAGAGCAAGGGGCACAAGGGGAAGTTACAAGAGATCAATTCTCATTAGAGGATAGGCGAGAGAGTGGAGACATGACAAGAGTTGACGAAATGCACAGGGGACAGTGCAGGTGCATATAGCTGAGTGTGGAAGACAGAGGGGGAAGAATGGTCATAGCTACCAGATTATGGCTCAGGTACGAAGCTCTATGCAGATACCTTTTCACAGAAACATCAGTGGCTAAATGGAACAGGTTATCTGAGTGGGATGTGGACTAGGGTGGTGGATTACGAGAAGGGGCAAAGTATAGAGGAGCAGCTGACAAAAAACAGCTACAGAAATAATGCATAGTAAATAGAGAAATGATTTTTCTGCTGCTAGCACAGGTATGTAATGTGACACATCAGTGTATGCATTTACATTTTATAGTATTAACTTAGAAAGATTCTTTCCAACCACATGAATTGGCTAATGTGAGTAAGTTAAATTGCATGACTGACAGAATCTCTGATACAGAGACGTGGTAAAGCCAGACAGTAAAACACTTCATTACCATTTCATGAGTTGAACACTGTGTTGTCAGACCTGACCATGACAGTATTTCCCTACCACCCATGCGTCATGGCAGCATATGCATCCTCCTACACACAGATGCACATAAACACATGCGAGCATGTTTCTCTCTCTCACACACACACACACACACACACACACACACACACACACACACACACACACTCGGCTGCCAAAATATACCTTCTGCAGGGTGGCCACCCCCATAAATAAACATGCACAAACATCAATTATGTCACATTTATGACTCTTTAGATACGCTCACACACACAAACACTCATGTAATCCTGTGTCTACACTATACTTGCTTTTACCATGACCGTCCCACAGGAATGAAGGATTGAACAAAGTCAAAAGACAGTATTCACATTGTCCTGCTACAAAGAAAATGAAAATCACTCTGCTAAGTTAACCTAGAGTCACAGCCATTTCTGGGGGATAGTGTATGGCTAACTGGCATTAGCCAATCCCATGGACTCTTATATTAGAATGTGGCTTTCCCAGTGAGACCGTTGTAAATGCTATGGCCAATGCCAGGGGAAAACTTTATGAAGAGAGTGATCTCAGCTTAGGAAAGGCATAAGGGGATATGGAAAACGTCCTAGGTATTACTTCTGCTTCATAATAACCTTTTCTGAATCACAGGTTCTGTTTTTCAAAAGCAAATTTCAAAAAGTAAAATCATACTTTTAGTGCACACAATCAAATCATATATTTGTTGCATGCAAAAATTATATCTTAAAAGTTAATGAGCTGAGGAGTGAGGAACAGAGTCAGAGGAAAGGGGGAATGGTCAGCAAAATGAGTATTTGTAAATTATAGAAACCTGAGCTATATAATGTATGCTGGAAGAAAGAAAAGGAAGAGGTAAGGATATTGTGTATCCCTGAAGATATGCAAGGGAGTTTAAATAAAAGAGAAACAGTTTTCTAAAGTGGGAAGACTGAAATATTTTTCAAAAATCATGCACATGTACATTAGCTATGTGTGATTGCTCACTTTAATTTGCATTTCTTCACTACTTCTGCTGATAAGCATATCCATAACAAGGAAATACCATGGTGAGACATTTTCTGTTTTTTACCTACATATTACAATGAAATCAGTAATATAGAGAAAAGCAGACTTAATTGTGTATAGGAAGATGGGACATAGAAATCAAAACATTTAGAAACATAAAGATTGTTTGTTTTAATGGGAAATAAATGACTAAAAAAAATTGCTACATTAGTACTTTGCAGTGCTACCAATAAAAAAATAATCATTGCGACATGTCCCTCTGTGGAACTTCTAACGTTAAGGAAAGATTCAAAGAGAAAAGAAGATCCCTGTTTGCGCCAGTGAAAGAAAACGAGATGTAAACAATTTCACAAACACCTGGAGCTAGTGAGCATCCTTTCAATGTGTGCCTCAGTCATTCCTCACCTGTTTACCTGCACCACTGGAGACAAATATGCATTTATCTGACCCACTTAAAACATGGCTTTAACTTTCTGCAGCTGTCCTTGGTTAGCAAACTGCATTTGAATAACAAAGTTGTGATTAAAAGAAAAACTAAAGTCTTCAACAGTAAAGTACTTCTGTTATACCTAACATTATTTTAAGTAAAATGCATAATCCCCTGCTAGTATACACCAGCATATATATTTAACACTTTTCAGAATATTAAATTATAGTTTAATACTTGTCTATTACAGAAGCATTTGCTAAAAAGAAAACTGACCAGTTCTCAAGACCCCAAAGGACTTTGATGCAGAAATAAATAAAGAGTTCAAGGGCTCAGATGTCAGTGGTCAAGAACAGGAGGGGGTTAAGTAATTTAATTTACATTGCATACCCTTGCCTGAAACACAAGAACTTGGCTAAGCAAAGAGAAACCTAATTCTATGCAAACCTAGAATAAGAAAATCCACAGATGGCTGTAAAAAAATAATATACCATAGCCAGACACAGTTGAATTCAAGAGTTACAAAAGCATCTTCCCATGAGGAGTTCAAAACGGGCTCAGTACAGACTTTGTTACTTTACGGGTGAGCATACCTCTCAAATGTATCTCATTATGAGGAATGTTCCTCATTTTGAATTTTAAAAACTCTGTGTTCCTCATTTGTTCCTCTCAGTTCCACATTGAAAGGATTTGTCACACATTCAGTTTTACTAATTTTTTAAACTCATATCCATGCTAAATAATAGTGAATCACATTAATCCATCAGTAGATAAACTATAAAATAATACATTTTAACTATCCTATGAACTTCCTGGTTAAAATGGCTAGTAGGCAGCAAGAAAGTGTTCCACATTTTACCCATTTGTTCCTCATTGTGAGAGGTAGTGTTCCACATTTTACCCACTTGTTCCTCATTGTGAGAGGTATTGTTCCACATTTTAACCATTTGCTCCACATTTTACCCATTTGTTCCTCATTGTGAGAGATAGTGTTCCACATTTTACCCATTTGTTCCACATTGTGAGAGGTAGCGTTCCACATTTTACCCACTTGTTCCACACTGTGAGAGGTAGTGTTCCACACTTTGGAGGTGAGAGGTTTATTGCAATGAGGGGTGAGAGATGTGCTGGATATCACTTAACAATGCTGTCGGTCCAACAGTAAAGTGTTGAGTAGGACTTCATATCTCTTACTCTGCCTATGAGACAATAAGCAAAGCAGTTCTGGAAAGAAGCAGAGACAAAAAGGCAGAAGGAATTACAATACAACTATAATACGTTTACCCAGGAAAATAAATAATGGGAATCTCTGTCACATTTAGGAATGTGTAAAATAGTTTTAAGTTTTGTAGTTACTCGAACCTGAACATCTTCTGTTCCTGTATTGTCCTTGTGCCTGCTTTTTTTAAACTATTCACATTTGTTTGCTTAAAATGAGGAAATTTGTGCTTTGTTATTTCTTATTCCTTTACATGTGTATGAAAACACTATTCATTTTATTGGTAATTATTTGATGAACTACATCTGTTCTCTGAGTATCCTACTATAATCTTTAGTTTTAATGTTTGATTTGGTTATAAAATGTGAAAAATACCTTAACTGTCCTTTCTGTGTATTAACAAAAGACAGAAAGAAAGAATACACACGGAAGAAATGCCACTCATTTTTAAATATCTGTAGGGTGAACAATTTTCTTTCTTAAAGTACAGTGCCATTTTATTATGTCTCAGTCATATACATTTGATTAATAAAAAAATGAAAACATCTACATTTTCTAATCTCCAGGCTCCCAAAATATATCTATGATTAAAAAATGATATTATATACATATTAGGCATTTCCAGTAAGCTGGGCGGCCACGATGGTGCAGTGGTTAGCATTGCCGCCTCATAGCAAGAGGTTCTCTGGTTTGATCTTCGGCTGGGGTGCCTTTTGTGCGGAGTCTGCATGTCCTCCCTGTGGTCGCGTGGGTATCTTCCGGGTGCTCCGGTTTCCTCCCACATCCCAAAGACATGCTGCAGGTGGATTGGACACTCTAAATTGGCCCTAGGTGTGAGTGTGTGCATGTGTGCGCCTTGTATGGAAGGTTGGGCGCCGGGCTGGCAACTCGACACAGTAAAACTCCACTGCCAATCATGAGTGGACAAGGTGATCCGCTGTGGTGACCCCTAACTGGGAAAAGCCAGAAGAAGGCATTTGCAGTAAGCTGTGTCTACTTTACCCTGAAATTCAAAAAGGCTTACAGCGACGAGGAAGCCTTATCTGGGAAGATTTATGCATTATGCTACGTCTTTCTGATTCAAAGATTAATTGATTTACTGCTACTGTTTTCTCCTCAGTAGAGCCATAGCCAAGAAAGTAGTCTCACTGGAGAAGCCACATGCTAATGCAGTAGTGCAAGGGAATTGTTAACGCTAAAGCAAGCATGTGTCCACCTCACAAAAATGGCCATGGCTCCTGATTAATTCATCAGTGAGATTCAGAAAATGCCAGGCTACATTTTACTCTAGAAAGAAAAAGTAAACTCTGTTTTTGACAGTGTTCACCCATTCACTTCTATGGCAGTACTCTCATTACAGGTAAGTACAGTGGAACCGTCAATGTGTATGGGTGCATATCTATTTGTATGGGCCTGTTTGCAGGTGCATGAGTGTGTCTTAATGGATATTTTTGTGCATGCATCTGTTTGTCTATTTGAGGGGTTGCACTACAGGGATTAGGAAAGAGATGCCGACTGTGTGTGTGTGTGTGTGTGTGTGTGTGTGTGTGTGTGTGTGTGTGTGTGTGTGTGTGTGTGTGTGTGTGTCTGTGTAGGGGATGTCTATGCTTCTGTGATGCATAGGCTGCTAGGAAAAACACTAACTCAACCAGGTCTTGAAGAGCAGTGTTTGATTCAGAGACATGGTAACAAGCTCCTAAAGAAATGTTTCTCTGTGCCACTTCACCTTGCCTCTAAATCAGAAATTCGCTCAATCGCTTTAACTGATAAACCCACTTTGGCAGAGAGGAACTCTTTGAATCCCAGCCTTAGTTTTTAAGTTATATGGCATTAAATATGGTGGTCAGTGTCACAACAAATGAAAATATTTGAGTTCTTATAACCTAATCGCTTAAAGATGCTAAAAGCATCAAAATATATTCTGGTAACTGTCACAACATGATGGTGCACACACGGATATGTGTTTGGTCTGTTGTTTGTTTTGGTGAAGCAGTAATCAGATGCCTTATTTCTCCAGCACTTTCATGCAGTGTGACAGGAGTTTGATATCTCTGTACTTGCCCACAGTTGTGAATGTATAGATATACATATAATATTTCCCGTTTTTGTTGAATGTATTTCTATCAAACTGTGAATCTTTGGTGGTCTGTCAGGAGCACAATGTGTGAAATCCACAATTTGTCGAATAAAAGACTGGACAGAGCGTGAGATCACTGCAAAGTGGGATTTGGGGAGTTTTACCTTTTCTTACCTGTTATGCAATCTTAGAAATGGCATACATATAAGTAGCAGGGAGTATGGGGGTGCCACTCTCTAAAAAAATACTGTTTTTAAAAAATTTTGCAAGGTTGATGGGTAAAGTTTCAACCACTATGGTGTCAGCAGAATTTTGTTTCAAGATTTGTAAGTTCACATACGTGTGTGTGTGTGTGTGTGTGTGTGTGTGTGTGTGTGTGTGTGTGTGTGTGTGTGTGTGTGTGTGCGCGCATATATATATATATATATATATCAAAAACCACAAAGGAACGCTGTGGCTCGCAAATAGCCTCAACAGTATTCCGCCAGTTCAAAATAGTCAGGAACCACGCAAACACAAGACATATATAGAAATATACTCCAAGCCAAAAAAACAGGGCGATCCTTTAATCAGTGAGCGCTTTCACCCCAAGTAGGGCTTCATCAGACTGTACAAAGAACAGAACACCAGCACAGTCTTATATAATCAAAGCAATTAGCTAATTAAAACCTCATTAAATCTAATCAATCTAATCCAAAACACTCTAACATACGCTAAAACAACAAGCAGCTAATATGATTTATATGGCAAATTGAAAATACTAAAATCATTTCAAGTAATATAATAAACTATATATACATACAAATGTTAAAATATATGTATAAACATTTTAAAATACAATATTTATCCCAATTCAATGAACGAATAATTTCTAAAACTGGTCACTAGATGGTGCTACACACAATGAAACATAAAATCAAAAAATTGAAATGTTTTTAGTATTTTCAATTTGCTATATAAATCATATTAGCTGCTTGTTGTTTTAGCGTATGTTAGAGTGTTTTGGATTAGATTGATTAGATTTAATGAGGTTTTAATTAGCTAATTGCTTTGATTATATAAGACTGTGCTGGTGTTCTGTTCTTTGTACAGTCTGATGAAGCCCTACTTGGGGTGAAAGCGCTCACTGATTAAAGGACGTTCCTGTTTACGTTTGGCTTGGAGCATATTTCTATACATGTCTTGTGTTTGCGTGGTTCCTGACTATTTTGAACTGGCGGAATACTGTTCCTTTGTGGTTTTTGTTTTATTTGACTTTTATTCGGAACGCTGCTCTTCCTGTGGGTGTTTTCACTGTTTTGGATTTTATATATATATATATATATATATATATATATATATATATATATATATACACATACACATTCACACACACATACACGCATACATACATATAAGCAAAAAATGTATCATTAAGATTTGTAATTGTATATTTTCTTTTGCTCAGTGCGTAGTGTTCTTTCCTGCTACATCCATCTTAACAGTTTTAGCCTGCATCTCTTCTAGATATGTATACATGTATGGCAGAAAGCCAGTCTACAAAAACCTACAATTTCAAATTGGTTCATTTTATTTTTGCAATTAGGTGGACATGAACAAATGACCCTTTTTCATCCATGACCTAGTTATGCTATAATTATACAAAAAAATGAATAAAATAATGTGGTAAACATGAACAGATAAAATACTGATGTAAATATATATATATATATATATATATATATATATATATATATATATATATATATATATATTTATATATGGGTCTATATCATAACATCAGCGTTATGGAGTATCAAACTGAATATGATGAAGACCATATGATCGACATTCCGCAACATCGAAAAGAAAAAAAAAATCTTTGTTTTTGCAGGAGAGCAAGCCCCTCTGCCTCCCTACATCCCTTACAAATCATATATATCAACTCCGAGATTGTACTAAAGTGGTAAAGTGGGAAAAGTTAAATTCCCCAATCCACACTATACCGCAATCTTAGTTCATAGGTTCATAGGTTCATAGGTTCATACTAGGCTATCTGCCCTAGGGCATTTATAAGCCTAGCCAGAGTGTGTATGGCTTTCGCCACCCATTTTAAATTAATTTTGCTATGCCCTTTTTCGAGGTTAGTATACTGCGCTTCTGTCTAACAGTGACACAGAAGTGATACCCGGGGTAAACCTACGATCTCCCATCCACTCATCAAGATTCCTCTTGAAGAGAGTCAATGAGGGACTCTGCCTAACCTGGACTGGGATTTTATTCCAGAGTGAAGGGAGCCTCTGGGTTATGAATCTGTCCCTCCAGCATGTCCTATTTATTTCAGTGCTGAGGTTTAAGTCCCTCGGCGTAGCTCGATGGGATTTGGATTTTCTGAGGTGCAGCATGTCCATTAATTCTGGGTTGGACATGGCTTTATAAGTCAGGCACAGATCGCCTCTGAACAGGCGGTATGCCACTGAGTAGAGATGGAGTTTCTTTAACCGGGCAGCATACGGCATCTGTCTGAGCCCCTTGATCCTCTTGGTGAGGTACTTTTGGGGTCTTTCCAGTTGCTGCAGGTGTCTGGTAAGGTACATCCCAAAAGGGGCATTGTACTCAATTATGGGCCTGATGAGGGATGAGTAACGAGGCACGATGACCTCCCCTGATCTAGATGTGAATCCCTTCATGATTAGGTGGGCTATATAAAATGTTTTTCTAACCACTTTGGCCACGTGGTTGTCAAATGAGAGATTGCTATCAACTTGGGTCCCCAGGTCCCTAATTACTTCTTCTGTACTTAATGGATTACCACCTATGTGGTAATTTGTGGGCACTTTGTTTTTGCCAAAGGGATGACTATACACTTTTTTGTTTAGCTTGAGGCCATGGCTCTGGCACCAGTTGTCTGTTTCTATGAGGCTCTTTTGGAGGATGCTTGTGTCAGCTGGAGAGTCTATTATGGTGCCCAGTTTGCAGTCATCTGCGAACTTGGTCAGCCACAGTCCTTCCATGTTGGCCTGTACCTCCCGAGAAATATATACCGAACAAGAGAGGTCCCAAGACTGAGCCTTGTGGGATGCCACTTGTAACTGGTTTGGAGTCTGACATGGCTCCAGCTATTCTAACCATGTGGGTTCTGTCCTTGAGCCAGTTTGCAACCCATCTAGTGACATAGGGGTTTATATTTAAGCTGGTGAGCTTATCTATAATGCCAGTGGGGTATTGTATCGAAGGCTTTTGCGAGGTCCAGGTAGGCTGTGTGGACCACCTTCCCTTGTCAATGGCCTTGGTGACTGTTTCAAAGAAATTGACCAGGTTTAAGAGGCAGGATCTGCCCTTAACAAAGCCGAACTAGGTAGGATCCAGTGTCTGTAGGTCCCCAATATCTTTATTTATAAGGTCCATGATGATCCTTTCCATAGCTTTGCAGACCAAGCTAGTGAGACTTATATGGGGCGATAGTTTCCAGGATCCGTTGAGGCACCACCTTTGTGGAGAGGGACCACTGTTGCTGTACGCCACTCTTTGGGTACATATCCTGTAGTAAGGCTGAGATTGAACAGTAGTTTTAGGTTTGGGTTTAGCTCTTCTTGGAGTTCATGTAGGACGCAGCCCGGGACACCGTCTGGTCCCATTGATGCTGTGTTTCTTGCTTTGGAGAGGGCAGCTCTTACCTGAGCCTCTGAGATGTCAGGGGAGCAGCACTCTGCTGGGATAGATATTAGCCCTTTTGGTGGGGAGGGGGGGGGAGTTTGCGCTGAACCTGTCAGCTAAGATGTTGACAATGTCTGTGGGTTCGGTGTATTTTTTGTCATTTTGGACTAATTCTGTGCATATCTGAGAATTCCCACCCAGGTTCCTAACATAACTAAAGAAAGCTTTGTGATTATCCTTAGTGTCCTGTGCAATTTTTCTCTCGAAGCTGGCCTTAGACGATTTTATGAGTGCCCGTAGTTTTTTGCTAATACTGATCAGAGATGCCTTCCCTTTTTGGGATTTTGCTCTGTCATGTAGTAGCTTCCTCCTTCTATTGTATGGTTTGTTTATGGCTGGGGTCCACCAGACAGGACGTCTGCCTTTGGAGGATTGGGTCTTGGTTTTATTTGGGATTGCATGATCCATGCATTCCTGAAGGTGTTCATAGAATGCGTTTATAAAGGATTTTGTGGTCTGGGCCGTATTATCCATAGGCCCAGGGGCTTTGAAGGATTCCACCTCGGTTTTGAGGAGTGTGAAATTTGCTTTAGAGAAGTTTTTCACTGTGGTTTTCTGGGTATGGGGTGGGGTCGGGATGTGAATATCCAGTGAGATTAGTTTATGGTCTGATCTTACCAGTGAGGGATACACTTCTGGTCTGGAGCATAGAGTCCCCATGTTGGTGATGATCAGGTCCAGTATGTTTTCCCCTCTTGTGGGAGTGGTAACAAGTTGTTCCATAGCATTTGAGTTTATAAATTCTAGGAACCTTTGGGCTAGGGTGTTGGAGCTAGAGTAATGCTCCCAGTCTATGGTTAGTAAAATTGATCATATGGTCCCTACCATATGCAGTTTGACTTTCCAAAAAGTTGATTGTTTGAAAGAGGACCACACACACACACACACACACACACACACACACACACACACACACACACACACACACACACACACACACACACATAGCTATACATTTAAATCTATGTCTCTTGCTCTAATATATTTATATAACTATAAATATAAATATAAATGTAAATATACACATATACACACACACACACACACACACACACACACACACACACACACGCACACATATGTGTGTGTATTTATACACACATAAGTGCACACACACACACATACGTTTACAAAAGAGTCACCTTCTGTGTATCCCTCTAGTGTTATATTGGGATGAACGTCACAGCATAAATGCAGAAATGGCCCCAGTCATGTATTTCAAATAGCTGCCATTAAAATATATACAGCATGCTTTCTCACCCCTACCCCTAAAAATAAGCACCTTCTATGTACCACTCATATCTTAACTGGAACAAAACTGAAAGAACAAATAGTTCACAGTAACATATTTTAACCTGTTGCTGTCAGACCTGTATAAACAGCATGCATTCTTAAGATAACCATCTATATATATGTCTGATGTCTGATTATGAGAACATTTTTTTAAAAAAAGTAACGGTCACAGTAATATATTCCAACTTGTTGCGTTTAAACAACACACTGCTCTTAAACAAGCTATAGCGACCTTGTGAGTAGACCTTTGGTGTTTGTGAGGAAAGTTAAAGAAATAATGATCACACTGTCCCCAGACCAACAGATGTAACAATCTTCTGTGCTCACAACTCTGAGAATCATGAGGAAAGTTAAGGAAATAATGACCCCACCATCTACAGTTCTTCCACACAAACTACAGCAACCTTCAGTTTTAGACGTAGTGGTGCTCAGGCCAAGGCCTTCTGTTAAGTTTGTGTCAAAACTTATACACCCTGGGGTGTAGGAGGGACAAGCTCCCAAAGTCTCTAAGGGTCATCTGTTTTTTGATGCATTCTATACCTTATTTTTGAAAGAAATCATCTTGTTAACTGCTCTTTTATTTTTTTACTATTAGTCGGAAGAGTTATTTATATGCCCAGCACTGAGTATATCCACATATAAAAATCAGTGATATTATTTCTCTCCCTCTCACACACACACACACACACACACACACACACACACACACACACACACACACACACTGACACGGCTTCTAACAAGGCAGGTCAATCACAAGATGCACTAATTTTTCACACATACAACTTTTACTGGCACTGCCCCTGACACATGTAATCTATCATGAAATTCACAAAGACATGCTGCACCCTTACCTACAGAAAGATTTGAGGAACATAAGTTCACCTACATCATGTATTTGGGGTATTAGCAGAAACCAGAGCACACTGTTAATGCCACACAGAGAAAGCAAGAGTGTACAGATGTCACACAGGAGAAACTACAGTCAAGAATTCAACCAGAGCCATGCACTGTGAGACGGCAACAGTATTCACTGCTCCACCATGCAAGTGATCAGTTATTTTCACACATCATTCTCCTGCCAGTCCACCAAAGATAGACACTTATTATGTACAATATTAATGCTTGTGACAAAAAGTGTAAAACATCATAGGCAACCTGTTACTCTTAAACAAACCATACACAAAAATAAGCTACAGAAACACTAGTTTTACACTGATTTCAGCAAATATGGTACATTTTATAAAACTACGGCCTCATCAGATTAGTGATTGATGTTTAACAGTGATCAAACAGCAAGGGCTGATCACTTGTATCTACAGAAGGCTTCAGTACACGTCAGTTTCAGCCACTTTACTGCCTCTGTACACATCAGATGTCAACTGTGGTTAAAAAAGTATTATTACAACTTTTAACAATAATAAGAGTCACAATAGTAAAGTACTACATCTTACTTCACACAAACGTACACGAGTTTTACAAAGCCAGAATATTGACTGTTTAAAATAAGGAAATGGCGAAAGTCATTTTCTTTATTCCACAAATAGCTCCCAACAGTTATAACAAACTTGTACACTTTAACTATGTTTGATATGAAGAGTAGCTACATATTAAAGTATCCCAAGTTGATTCACACAATTCACATTGATCATACAAAGTGAGAATAATGAGAAAATAATAGCAATTAGACATTTTCCTTCACGGACATCCCCAGCAATTATAGCCAAGGTATCCAAGTACACCTCCAGAAGTCTGACTCTTATATAAACTAAAGAATAAATAAATACATGGATATATGCGTACATAAATTCATATAAACATATATAAAATAGTCTCTCAATTTCTTAATGCAAGAATCAAGTGCAAGGCATAAAAATGTGAAGGGAAGAAAATAAAGACCCAAAATCAGAGACAGATTTTCAATATTACTCTTACATACTCAAGAGAGTTGATAGAATAACAGCTTTTACGTAATATGCTATTTGTAGAGGCTGGCTATAAAAACTGAAACTCAAATGTCTGTCATTATTTAGTGACTGCAACCTTCAGTGATTTACCAGAAACCACAACTTCTAAAAGGTACACAACAAAAGTATGAGACAAACTGAGAGAATTCTACAAAATTAGGGACATTTGACAGGCACTCTCTCTCTCTGCCTACAAATCCATCCATTATCCATATTTGGTTGCTTACAAGGATTAAAAAAAGCCTTGGGCTCACCTGCTTCTACTCCTGCTACTGTCCACAGCAGATACTTCTCTTTACTCCTGAATACTTGCAGACTTTCTACTTATTGCTGTTCCACAACTCGGGTAAATTTTGTGATGGCAAGGAACAGAAAGCTCTGCAAAATGACTGGCCAGGTGCACAGCACCTACCCCACAGGGTGTCACAAGTTTTCAGCAGCCATACTTCAGGCTATTTATTTGTTTTTTAAGTAAAGAAATGCTGCCTAGTTTGTCATGAAAACTTTTATACCTGCTATGTGTATGTCTGTTTGTCTTTGTATGTGCTTGTGTGTGTGTGTGTGTGTGTGTGTGTGTGTGTGTGTGTGTGTGTATGTGTGTGTGTGTGTGTGTGTGTGTGTGTGTGTGTGTGTGTGTGTGTGTGTGTGTGTGTGTGCTTGTGTGTGTGTGTGTGTGTGTGTGTGTGTGTGTGTGTGTGTGTGTATGTGTAGATATATTAGATATAGATATATAGATATAGATACAGATATATAAACGTATATATCCATCTGTCTGTCTTTCTGTTTATAGATAAACACACTAAACTTCCATCCATTTTCTAAACCATTTGTCCTAATGAAGTTTGCTGAAGAAGAAAGCTAAGTAGGACTGATTAAATCTCTCTCCAGACCTCCCTGTCTCCAGCAACAGTCCTTGACACATTCTGTGGGATTCCTAGGCATTCCTGGCTGGCTGTGAAAAGTAATTCATCCAATGTGTATTATGTCTCTCCTCCTGCAGCATCCTTCCAAATGGCAGTGTTTGTTACACCTCCTGTAAATAGATGTTATCTGAAGGAAGGCTGCTGGAAAGATACTCTGTCAGCTGAGTAAGTGTATGAAGTGAGAATGAATGTAAAGTGATGTACTTTTATATTTTTCTGAAAATACTGTGGGGAAGAAGGATGAGCATTCGCAGCCATTTTGAATCTATGTTGCCCACGTATGATTCTGCTGTGAAGATGAATATTCACAAAGAGACCATTCTTCTATCTGTTCACATTATTTTAACCTATGGAAAGGTAAGCCATAGCTAACTGACAGTGAAGTGATTGGCCCATATCCATGCATATTAAGGTGATGGATAAACCAACAAATAAAAAAGGGGGAACCAATTTCCTTGTTTTTCTATTCTGGAAGAAAACTGTATATGTTGTACTTACATTGCATAACTTGCAGTCAGAAAAGTACACAAAAACTGGTTAAAGAGAAGAGTGTGATTACGTACTAAATGAGGAAGCTGCTAGTAATAATACACACACACACACACACACACACACACACACACACACACACACACACACACACACACACACACACACTCTCCAAAATACAGAAAGGAATGTGCAGCCTTTAGTGGACTACCAGAACACTTTGTTAATTTGCCATGGAGCTCTTGCACAGAGATTTCTAAGTGCAACAGGAGTTAAATTCTTAGAGTTATTATGCAGTTTGGTTCAATCTGACAAATCATTCCCTACTCTTATAAAGATATTGTGAAAGTACTAGAACCTAATTTCTCTTCTGTCACTCTCATTATACTACAGATATTCCATTTCCATAACAGAAATGAAGAAAAATGTAATTATGACTTAGTTTGTACTAGTTCTTAAAGCCTTTTCAGGAAGGTTGCTCAACTGAAATACAACTCTTTCTGTGAAAAAAATATTTGATTGTATTTCATCTAAGCCAACTAGTATTTTTCTTCAGATTTTGTCCTCAGTTCATTCTAAGTATTCTAGTGAAATGAAATATCTAAATGTTTCTATAACAATCATGCTTTCAAATGTCTGCATATTATACTAACCTGGTATGGTGTCCCCTTGCAGATGTACTGATGAGGACATTGCACTATTTTTTTAGCCCTCCTCTAAACTTCTTCAGCCTTATCTATATCTTTGGCAGAACATGGTGTACAACATCTGCTTTAATTATGTTTATGTATCCTTTTAGTTTATTAAACACACTCAAATCACACTTGGGGCTGTCTACAATCTCTTCCTAGGTTGATATATATTGTACCCCCCTTTAAATAACACCAGACGCTAAGCCAATTGTTAAAATCACTAATCTTTTGTTCACATTGCAGCATCATTCTTAGTGATGGTAGAATGCTGCTCAAGGTTAGGTTCATACCACCTCAGGCACATATTCTATGAGCACCATCATGTTTCTCCTCATATAATCCAGGGAGCTACATCCCAGGTCATGTACACCCATTTGTACTACAACTGTGTCACATGTGTACTTCTGGTGCAAGGACTTGAGTGCAGGTGTGATGGGTTGAATCCTGGAGTCTGATGGGCAACTGACTATGACCTTCTCTTTGCACAGCCTGGTGAGTGGTAAATCAGTGTGTGTCTCACTACAGAGTCATCTATGACTAGGATATATAGGGTTTTCTTGGTGTTTGCATTATGAGCTTTAGATCTGAGTCAGTATGACTGTTAGATGTATGTTTCATGGTAGGTGCTGCCTGTGATTTGTGTTTGTGAGGTTGTTGAGGGTAATTGATTCTTAGGTTACATTTACGAGGTCATTGTGGTTTAGGCAGGTTATTTTTAACAGCCTCAGCATACAAAGGTATATGTATTTGATCTGAGCTGTGTGTGCTTTGCTTAATGTTGTGTTATGTGGTGTGGCTTTGTTAGAGAACTTTGCCTCCAGTAACATAGCACAACTACATCTCTCATATATTGTGGTTTAAGTAATAGGTGATTGTCAATAAATGTGAGATACTACATTGTCTCAGTATGTCCATTTTAATGAGACTGGCTACAGAGATAACTGGAAAGTGTAAATCCATCATTCCAAATAGACCTCTCAAATACCGTTTTGGAGGAATATACTATCTCTCTATTTTCAGGGCAGATTTACTCCTTTGCACAATTTTCTGAATCCACCTTCATCACACAGAAAAAAGTGTGATAAGAGACTTAGGGACACAGGTGGACAGTGGTCTCACCTTCGATAACCACATCGCCACAACAGTCAGGAAATCCTTCTATGTGGCACACCTCATCACTAAGGGCTTTTCATCCAGAAAAAACAAGGTCATTGTCCCACTGTACTCATCCCTCATTAGACCCATTATAGAATACAACACCCCGTTTAGTATGTACCTTTCAAGACATCTGCAACAACTGGAAAGGCCGTAGGAATACCTCACTAAAAGAATCACAGGCCTAAAGCAGATGCCCTATGCTGACCATCTAAAAAAAGTCTACCTATACTCTGTTGCATATCGTCTACTCAGAGGTGATCTCTGCTTAACATACAAGGCCATGTCAAACCCAGAGCTGTTGGACATGCTACACTAAAAGAAATCCCAATCCCTCAGAGATACACACTCCAGGGATCTAAACCTTGTCATCACAATGAACAAAACATACTGGAGTGAAAGGTTCCTGACCCAAAGACTCCCCAGACTCTGGAATAGACTGCCCATACATGTCAAGCAGAGCACCTCTTTGGTCCTGTTCAAAAGGAACCTTGATGATTGGATGGGAGATAGGAAATTCACCCCGAGGATCACATCAGTCGCCCTGCTAGACAGGGGTCCAGGGAAGTAAATACTGTGGGAAGAAATAGCCAGGGAATTGTTATGGCGAGGCTTGTATAGGTCCTAGGGCCGATAGCCTAGTACCAACCTACATGACAACATATTAATGGCACCAATAATTTAAAGAGTAGATTTGAATATGTTATCCAAGTAACCCAACTATTTAACATATTCACAACATATTACTTCGCAAACTCTTATGCATGCACCAGAAAAATGTCTGGAACTAAAAGTTGCCTTGCAGCACCACTCTGTAGGTAGAGACCTTCGCCCAACCAGTAAACTCATCATAACTAACGACGATGCTAGGCAAATACTAACATCCAACTAGCTTCTTCCATCCCAGCTATATGCCTTACCTTTTCTCCAAACCTAAATACTACACTTACAGTTCATGATATATATGATTGCTGACACTGCAGTGCAACATATGGGGAGTGTCACACTCTTGAATGTGCCATCCTTCAAATGAGATATTAAACTGAGGCTTCATCTTACATTTCCTTTATTAGAAGCAAAACTCAATGACATTAATGACATTATATGGTAGAATTTTGGAATACAATTCATTAAAGTTTACAGATTTTCACTGACTGTTTGATAATGTGCTTATATTTTTCCATAATATTTGTCACTGTGCTTTTAAACAATCTACATACTACCACCCACCTCATTAGCATAGTGCAATATGCTAACAACTCAACCCTTACATGTGCAGCCCCATCCCTACCAACACTTCAGGACATCATTCAAAATGTTTTCACTGCTATCAAAACTTGGATAAAATATTCAAATCTACTACTTTTAAATTCCACACAAATAAAACGTAGGCTCTTAACTCTTCCACACAAATAGAATGTAGGCTCTTAACTCCTAAACAATACTGAAATGAAACACAATCTTTTGAAATCATCCAGCAAAACAAAAACTGAAACCCCGCCAAAAAACTTCTGAGTGCCCTAATTGATAATAAGATAAAATCAGGTGGATGTGTTATGACAGGCATTAAAGATAGCTATGCGACTTGTGATTATTACATGTTCAATGATAATACCAATACTATAGACTGTGTAACTGTGACAATAAAGACAACCCTGGAACATATAACAATTGTTGGAGTGTACAGACCACCAAAGTCAAGTGCAGATGACCTAGAGGAATTCATACATTTCTTACATGAAACACAGGAGGGAAGAATAATATTAGCTGGGGACTTAAATTTACCAGAAACAGACTGGAATAATATTGATTCAACAACGTTAGTAAGGAAATTATTCACAGAGTATATTCAGGAACAACAAATGCTTCAGATTGTAGAAAAACCTACCAGGGGACGGAATACAATAGATATTGTTTATGTTGCTAAAGAAATTACTGTAACTTCAAGTCAAGTTTTACCACCATTGATGTGCAGTGATCATGGGGTCATAAAGGTTAATTTGTTGCTAGATAATTCTGCCAAACTGAAATCTAAGCCAATGCACAGAAGGTTAATTACAGATTATAGGGAAGCAAAAAAGTTGCTATATAAAACTAACTGGAGTGAGGTGTTCAGTGGAAAAACTGCAGATGGAATGTGGAAAGTTTTGAAAGAGAAATTGAGTGCACAAAGTAAAAAAAAATGCTTAACATCAGGATCTAGGCACGTAACATCAGGGGGTATATTTCCCTAAGAACAAGATACCTGATTAAGGTAAGAGACAAAAAATATAAGAAATGGAAGAGAGGTCGAACTACAAATTTGAAAACTGAAATAAACAAACTGGACAAACAGATTAAGCACAGTGTTAGACAAGATCAAGAAAAAATTGAAGAAAATGTATGTAAAGATATTGAGCATAACAGGAAACCTTTTTATAGATACATAAGATGTGGAAGGAGTAAAGATACACAAATTGATAAACTGTGTGCAAATTCTAAAATTTATTCTCAGACACAACAGATTATAGATATATTTACAAACTCTTATGCAAAACAGTTTGACTCCACAAAAGGGGTGGTAAGTTGTCCTAGTGACATCCAGGTAACCCCAGATACTAGAATGAAATTAGATTATATTGAAAAAGAACTGTGCAAACTGGATCCAAACAAAGCGCAGGAAGGAGACGGAATAAGAAACAATGATTTGAGAACACTTAAGCAAGAACTTGCACTACCATTACATCTATTATTCACTAGGTCATATAAATATGGGGAGAGTCCTCAAGATTGGAGACATGCACTTATTAAACCTGCCTTTAAGGGAAAGGGCAGTAGGACAAACCCAGAATCATATAGACCCTTAAGTCTACTTTCATGTTGTGGAAAAATAATGGAGAAGGTAATACTGGATAAGTTATTGTCAGAACTGGATAGGTTGGGACTTGAAACCATATATCTGCATGCATATGTTGAAAATAGATCTATTACCACCTGTAATATGATGTTCTATAACAATATAATAACAGCTGTGAATGAAAAATTGTGCTGTGATGTGATTTATATAGATTTAACTTCAGCATTTGACAGGGTCATGCACAAAACACTGATCAATAAATTAGTACAACTAGGTATTGATGTGCTGTTGATAAGATGGATAGCAGCATGGCTTACAAATAGGACATGGCAAGTATCACACACCAACTGGACAGGTGAAATCCTTGGTTACAGTCAAGGTGTCCCACAGGGCTCTGTACTAGGCCCTTACTTGTTTAGATTGTATCATTCAGACCTTATTTTTTCATCTGAGGTGTTCTACAGTCTTATATGCTGACAACCTGAAATTGGTAAACTGATCACAAGTGTTACAGATAAGGCATATCTGCAAAATAATTTGACTAAAATGACCATTTGGGCACAGGAGAATACTATGTTGATAAATACATCAAAAACTAAGCATATGAGATTTGGGAGACATAAACTGAAAGGTGAATATTTAATACAGCACACAGTGATTGAAACTGTAGACTCATTTAAGGACCTGTGTATATGGGTAGACCCAGCTATGAGTTTTTCTAATCATATCAACCAATTGGCTAATGATAGTTATAGAACTATAGATTGTATAAAAAGATTTATAAAGTCAAGGAAATCAAACATAATGAAGTCATTGTTTGTTAGTCACATTAGACCCAAACTTGAGTATGGAATAAAAATATGGAAACCCTATAGGAAAACAAGCATGAATAAACTGGAAAGAGTACAGCGGAAATATACTAAGGGCATCCATGGATGTGAAAATCTAAGTTATTATGAAAGACCAAGATATCTGAACTTGTACAGTGTCTCTTACAGATATTTAAGAGGAGATCTTATTCAGGTATATAAGGCATTTAGGGACAACTACCTCTGGGAATGTTTGGGGTTAACAAAAAGTACTAGAGAATCATCAGATAACCTATGTAGAAGATTCTGTAGGAATGAGAAGTGTATTAACTGGTTCTCTGACAGAGTAGCTGATGCTTGGAACAGACTACCAAATTACATTAAAGCAAGTACTAGTTTAGATATTTTTAAGAACAGCCTGGACACTTACTATGGGAGCAAGTGTTTTGGCATATTGGCAAGCTAGAAGGGCTTTAATGCCCATGCTTGAAACATTTGTATGTATGTATGTATGTATAACATCAAATTTGACCAATACATATTGCAAGTCAATAAAAAAACATGCCAGAAACTCCTCTCCCTCTATAGAACCAAACAGTTCTTGAAAGATGAAGCTAGGCAAATACTAACATCTAACTAGCTTCTTCCATCCCAGCTAAATGCCTTACCTTTTCTCCAAACCTAAATACTACACTTAAAGCTAAACTCTCCATGTGTTACAATAAAGCTTCCTAAATTTGTTGCCAGACTTATATATATAGGTTTCATCATTACAAAACACTGAAACAACTAAACTGGCTTGAGCAACCCAACTATTTAACATATTCACAACATATTACTTCACAAACTCTTATGCATGCACCAGAAAAAATGTCTGGAACTAAAAGTTGACTTGCAGCACCACTCTGTAGGTAGAGACCTTCGCCCAACTAGTAAACTCATCATAACTAACTCTAATAACTCAGCTGGCAACTCACTATACTCACGATGTGTACCTAAACTCTGGAACCCCATCCCAACATACTTAAAACAAAGCATGAAACTTTCCGCCTTTAAGCCTTTGGTTGTGCACATCTTCTTCACCTTGATAACTCCAATTTTCTTTGTCAGCTCAGATTCCTATCTCTTTATAACTCTATCCTCTTCTACACAACAAACCTTTCTACCACTCCTCCTCAATTACCTTCCTAGCTTAATCTTCACTTCACTTTACATTTCAATTTCTTTATTTCTGATCTTCCCACTTTACTAATCGTCTTCAAATACTTTCCATCATTCTCTTATAACCAAGTTCTATGTCAGTAAGTACCCTCATACTCTTACCATCACTATTCAAAGAATCAAACCAGTCATTGCTTTATAGAAAAGCAGTCATCACCTCTAATGAACATACAAGTATGTCAAAATGAAAACAGTTCCTCTCAGTAGTGCAGCTGGTAGCACACTCGCCTTTTGTGCAGAAGACTGTGGGTTCTATTCCCATACATGATAAATAGGATTGCTGACACTGCAGTGCAACATATGGGGGGTGTCACACTCCTGAATGTGCCGTTCTTCAAATGAGATATTAAACTGAGGCTTCATCTTCTTGTCTTGGTGGTAGCTCGGGTGGATGTAAAATATCCCATGCCACCTATCAAAAAGATTAAGGATCCTCTATTTAACACAACATAAAAAACAATATTTATATATTTAAAAAAATGACCTATTTACAGGCACATACATACACATTTCTCTTATTTGTACTATTTATCATGTTTCTTAAAATATTGTCATTGTTATTCTTCCATACGTGACCCCCACTCCTTGTTCCACAACCAATACTAATTTTTCCCAATATATCTGCTAGAATCTATTTCCCATTAAACAAAATTTCATTCAATCTTTCATTCCAAATAACTCATATTACATAAAATAAATTCTTATCTGGCCTTCTCACACATTCTTTATTCTTGTTCTTATAATACCCATTCATAATCACATTCATATCTATAGTGTTTATGTGATTAATATTCTCAATTTTTCTTCACACTTTTTTCAGAGTTTTACCACTCATCTGAAATAAAAAAGATGTTCCATTGTCTCTTTCTCCCCACAAAAAAAAAACATTTTTTCAAAATTTTCCTTATATGGTACTACTTTACTAGTAACTTATACATTACTAGTCTCCATAGGAAGTCCTGGTACTCTACTATCTTAGTACATCATGTTTTCATTTCTTTACAGGCTTTAATAACTTATTTTGGTAAATTTTCCTATAGATTTACATAATAATATTCTTTCATCACATTATTATACCCATCCTTCTATCTTTCTCTAAATCACATTTTTTTCTATTTTCCATGTTAATATTTTTCTTGATAATTTTTAATTTCTTCATTTACATATTCTTTCTCTCATCACCCCCCAGAAATGTTTGTACTTATATTTAAACATTCTCGCTATCAATTACTCATTCTCTTCCTTTACACACTTTAATACTTTACACATTAAAAGAAGTAGAATACACAACTGAATTTAGTAACCCCAATCCCCCTTCATCTTCACTCATATGCAACACAACTTTTTTCACTGGGTTTAATCACCAGCTGCACAATGTTCTTTTAAATTTTTCAGGGATCGTATAAACATTTGACATATATACAATATTCCCACTAAAACAGAATTCATCAGATAAACCTTGTTTCCTGAATGCTCATCTATATGCCCTCCACAGAAGACTTCTTTCTTTCATTTATTTTATCAAGCCATCAAATTGCATCACAACTACATAATTTTTCCCAAATTTTATCCCTAACAAAGATGCTTCACTCACTGAAAAGTATACCGGCTCACTTTTTACCATATCACTCAAACCCTTACTTTTAGTCTTATTCAAGGCCTTCCCTTTTCTTTTAAACATGCATTCAGACAAAACAACACTTCCCTCATCCATATTTTGTTCTTAGCAAGTACAACTACATCACAGTGTATGTAAAAACTACTACAATTACCACCTACTTTTGCATGACATATTTAGCATCTTTCATTTTATAAGCCACTTCACTCAGTATCACATTCATTACTAGTGCAAACAATATTCCACCCATGGGACACTTATACCATACTTCATGCATATTGCTTTATTCACCCACCTATTCACTCACCACTCTCATATTATTATTTTTATGCTGATAAACTCACTCTCCTAATTCTATTACCTATTCCATGCTTCTCCATAACATCACACAAAGCATCATGTCCTGCTGCATCAAATACCTTAATAGTATCACCTACCATAGGTTTCACATCCTTCCTTTACTTATATCATCCATAATGCCTCTCACAATCAATAACAATTTTTGACATCCCTTCCCTTTTATACCACATATACTTTCTTCCATAATATGCCTCATCCTTCCTTCCACTCTCTTCTGCATTATTCTTGTAAGAATATTATAACCCGTGTTATTTAGTATGGTGGGTCTCCCATATCATTCTTTTCATCTTTCTTCCATATACATTTTAATATCCTACCACATGACTCTTCATAAACAAGCCCTTCCTTCAACCATTCATTCAGTATATTTACAAAATACTCTCTTTTCCAATCCATTAATTTCTTGTACATTCCTTACCATATACCATCTGGGCCTAATACTAAATAAACATTTAATTTCCTAAGTACTTTATCCAATTCACTAATAGCAATTTCCTTTTTTCAAATTCTACCTTAACTCATTCTGTTTTTTTTTTTACTTTCCATGCTCTCTTATTTTTCCTCTTTTTTACTCTTATACGTAGTTTCCGCATGCTGCACTACAATATATTTTACTCTGTTATTTTTACTTCTTGTTTTACATTTTTCATTTCCATCATTACACTAATATTCTCCTTTACCATTTTACCCAAATATGCAAATGCCTCCTCTTGTCTCCATTGTAAATAACATCTCTGCCTAAACAATAATGCCTTCATTTTTTCTCAATTTCTTTAATGAATTTATTTTCCCATATCATAAAACTCTCTTGTATTATTCTCTAAATTCCCTAAAACATTTCTATACATTTTCCTTTACTACACTTTCTCTTCATTACTTACATTATCCTACCACTGCAAAAAATACCTTTACACCTTTTTTTTAAATTCAATCACCCATTCACACCAGTTTTTATAGACAACCGTTATAGCTATATGACATTTCCATAACTACAATACTTCACACTTTCCAATTTCATTCCATAATTCCACATTTATTATTTTTATTCCATTCCTTATTTTAATATACTCAATTTTTTCCATCACTGACATCCATATTGCTAAATGGTCTGATAAACCTGCAACAACTGTATCAGAATCTGCTACACTCAAGCCCTGTGAATTTTAGATCCAAGTGCCTCCCTTCTATAAGTTCATTTACTTTTGATTTTACCACTTCCTGTATTCTTTTACATCTTTCCCTTTCTTTTTACATGTTCCCTTAAATCACAATTAAAGTTCTCTGCAATTATAATTTTCATGTTAATTACCACCTACTATAATATTTGATGAAACATATTATCTCTTTCCTTACTAGTTATATATGCATATAATGCTATAATTCTCTAACCATGTTCTCTCCATCTCACATCCACAACAGTAAACCTTCCCATCTTTACCACAGTTAATCTAGTATTTTTACTATATTTTTTATACAACACAGCCTCTCCACAACAATGTTCACTTCCTAAGTTCCATAACAATTTTTATGTTTGGTGTAGCCTTTCTCCAATTGTTAGGATACATTTTATAATAGAATAACATCCACATCACATTTAGCACACCATTACAGTATTCCTGTCCTTCTTACAGTGTTAATAATACTGTTCACGTTTACTAAAAGTACTCTAAAAATGTGCTTTTCCTTTTTAATTTTAAGGAAATATTTTTAAATTTTTGTTCTCTTATTTTTACTCTTTCCCCAGTTGGGTATATTTTCCTGGGTTTATGTATAAATAATCCTTGATCCACAGACTCAGATTTTTCACCGTCTAGAACTTCAAATAAACTATTAATATCAATCCCTTCTCCTGATCTCTCTCCCTGTATGCACTCTCTCTCTTCTCATTTTCCCTCCATATTGTTTTCTTTCTTTTACAGATTCTTCTTCACCTATTTCTTTCACTCTTCCAGCTTCTTGTTTTCCTTTGTCATATATACTTTCTTCTCTTTATTCTTTTTCATTATTTACTGTTTGCTCTTGACAATCCATTCAAAAGTGTTCATTTTCTAAACAACCTGCATTCAGGCACAGACCTTCCTGTTTTATGTCCTGTCTTCCCACATTGCTTACATTGTACCTTGTCACAATCATTAATTAAATGTAAAAAGTCCCCACAAAAGAAAAATGACTTAGGCTGGCCAGCATATCTTAATGTTCTTCTATGACCAGTCACAAAGATAATATTTGACAAGTGTTTCCCCTTGATTTTTTTTTTGTTCACATTTCAAAACCGTTTCCTACCTTCACCCTCTATTTCATAAGTTTGTCTCATCTCTAACTTTCACAATATTACCAACATTTCAATGAAACCCTGCATGCATTTTTAACATCATCTTCTTCCGGTTCATCAGTTCTAAACTGCAAAGTAACATTTTTTTAACATTTAAGTTACTACCAGAAAACAAATAATTGTTCCATGGAAAAATGTCCTGCTTTTTGTTACACAGTTCCAGAAATTTCATCATCAGTCCATCAGTTTCAAATGCTAAGTCACACAAAGTTTCTGCCACAATACATATAAAAGATCAAATTTCGTGAACTTTAAAACTATAATATATGTGTATTACAGTGTCATTTTTGTTCTTTTCTCATAGTTGGTCTTCTCTTCTTTTTAAAACCAGTTTTATTTACAGTGTGTTTGCCTGCTGTCACTGCTGCATATGCTGTAGTTACTGCATTATCTGCTGCCATAAGACCAGACTCTCCATTTGTTGTTACTTTCCTTTTTAACTTTCTGTCACTGCTACATAAGTTTTAACTGCTGCATTCTCTGCTGCCACATCACCTGGTTCCTTTTCCATATTACCAACCTCACCACTTCCAAAAAATTATCTGCCCTCTCACCCCATGAAACAGCAGAACTTTCATCTGGATAATCCTGATCAATTATTGTTAATGGAACATCATCTGCAAGCCCTCCTGACACATGTTTTATCGGCATCACTTTAACAGACTCGCTTACTTCCTTCTCCATGGAAACAGCTGCAAACATTTGTAAAATCTACCACACAGGAATCTTTGTTTAAATTCTGAAGCTCCACTTTGAACAATTTTTTCTCCATATTTTTACTTTCCACCTCCAAACTCCACGTAGCTTTCTCTCCTTCTCCATGATGCTGCTTTCCTTAGCCTTTATCCTTGCTGCTGTAGGAGCCCTCTGGTGCCATATAACAGCTCCAAAGTATAGGTAGTTCTTTTTTAAAATTCATAATATACATTTTATACATTTTCTATACATTATTTACAATTACATATAATTGCTTTACATACTTTAATTTTATTTTTTTTCAGAATTTCTGACAATGACCATTTTCCATTAAATCTTATTTCATTTAACCTCTCGTTACAAATAATTTATATTATACAAAACAATTTTCATCCCATTTATCACAACTTTTTGTTTTATCTTTTCATTGTACCCATATTCTATCATATCCATATTTACACTTTTCAATCCTAAAACTTTCTTTTTCATGCATTTTTCCATAATTGATTTATTCTCTCACATTTCATAAATACATGTTCTGTTGTTTCCACCTGTCCACAATATATATAAATTATTTTTATATTCGTATATGGCATATTTGCCTTTACTGGGAGTTTATTTATGGATAACCACCATAAAAAATCTGTACATTCAAGATATTTCCCACATCTATTCATTCTTGCTTTTACTGTTTTTGTTTTCCTTTCTTCTAAATGTTTCCATGGAAAATATAGTAAACCTTATTTGTTATACTTTCATACTATTCCTTTCTATTATTTTCTATATCGTTTATATCAATTTTTCATAGTAATATTTTCTCTTGCTATATTCTCATTTCTGCATTCATCATACCTTTTTTTCTTTTAAGATATTCAAGTTTCTCCCAAGTGTCACTATATTTTTTTCTTTTATTAATTTATACCAACCTTCTTTGTTTTTCTTTCATCCAGGTCAATACTTTATATAAATTCAATGATGTTATATGTACAACTGGATTTATTAAACCCAATCCTCCTTCTTTTCTTGAAACATAAAGAATTCGTCTTTTAATTGGGTTTAATCTCGAACCCCATATAAACAAAAAACATATAGATAGTAACTCTCTTTCAAATTCAGAAAAATTCAAAAATATACTTGCCAAATAAGATACTTTTCCTAATATTACTGCATTAAGTAAATATGCTTTTTTCTATATGTACGTTTGAATGTTCACCAGAATAAACAAATATGTCTTATTTTGTTTAACATGTTCTTCCATTGTACTAATTTTTGTTGTTCTCTGCCAAACTTTATTCCTACAATTTCTATTTCTTCTTTATTAAACTGGATACCTTCTATTATACCTGAAAGTCCTAGTCCTTTACTTTTTCTTCATTAATACTCAAACCTAACACTTTTAATTTCTTAAGTGTCTTAATAGCTGTTTTCATTCCTTCTTCATTTTTAATTGCTAATATTAAATCATCTGCAAAAGAAGACATTGGTGGGATCTGTACTCATTCTGCTGGGCAATATCTAGCTTCCTTTAATGTTAAGTTTACTTCATTTATCACTGCATTCATTATTAAAACATACAATATACTATGTGATGGATACCTCTGTTTTATGCCAATTTTTATTTCTATTTTCTCATTTAACCAATTATTCACTACTAGTCTTACTTTGTATTGTACACTGAAACCAAAATGTTAATTATTTTCTACTTAAGTAATATTCTTCTAAAATTTCCCATAGTACTGCATGCTGTATTGTATCAAACACTTTGCTAATGTCTCCTATTGAAACTTTAGCTTCTGCTTTTCCTATTGTCACATCTTCTACTATTTCTCTTATAATCATTAGAAGTTCTTGACCTTCTTTCTCTTTTACTATGAAAATAGTTTCATTCAATAACTTATTTACTTTTTCTTCTATTTTATTTTTTTGTATTATCTTCATAAATATCTTATAGCCTACACTATTTAATAATACAGGTCTCCAATTCTTTATATCTGCCTTGTCTCCCTACCTTCTTCTATATGAACTTCATTGCACCCATACATATATTTTCATCTTGTATACCTTTTTCTAACCATTCATTGAAAACCTCCAACAGATATATTTTTTTGCCATTCATTCATATTCTTATACATCAAATATCCAATTCCATCTATTCCTGTAGTAGCTTCTAGGTTTGCTGTTTTTAAAATGTTTTTCACTTCTCTCATAGTAATTCTTGCTTCCATTTGTTCATAGGTTCATAGGTAGGTACTAGGCTATCGGCCCAAGGGCCTACGTAAGCCTAGCCAGCTGGTACCATAGCTTATGCCACCCAAGAAAGTTATTTTCCTGTGCCACTGTCCAGCAGAAACGCAGAAGTGATCCCCGGGGTGTATTTACTATTTCCCATCCACTCATCAATATTTTTCTTGAAGAGTGCTAATGAAGAACTTTGCTTGACACAGATGAGTAGCTTGTTCCAGAGTATAGGAAGTCTCTGGAACAGGAATCTATCCCTCCAGCGTGTCCTGTTTATTGTGGTGACAAGGTTTAGGTCCCTAGAGCATGTAGCTTGGAGGGATTGGGATTTCTTTAGGTGTAGCATGTCCAACAGCTCTGGGTTTGACATAGCTTTATATGTTAGGCAGAGATCACCTCGGAGGAGGCGATATGCTACGGAGTAAAGCTGGAGTTTTTTGAGGAGGTCAGTGTAGGGCATTTGTTTGAGGCCAGTAATCCTCTTTGTGAGGTACCTCTGTGGCCTTTCCAGCTGCTGCAGATGTCTTGTGAGGTACATTCCAAAAGGGGAGTTGTACTCTATAATGGGTCTAATGAGTGACGAGTAGTGGGGAACAATGACCTCTTTTTTCCTGGATGAGAACCCTTTTATGATGAGGTGTGCCACTTAGAAGGACTTCCTGACTACTGTGGCGATGTGACTATCAAAGGACAGACTACTGTCCACCTGGGTCCCAAGGTCTCTTATCACGCATTCGGTGTTAAGTAGATTGCTGCCTATGTGGTAGTTCATGGGTACAGAGTTTTTACCAAAGGGGATGACACTGCACTTTTTGGCATTGAGCTTGAGGCCATGGCTCTGACACCAGGCATCTGTCTCAGTTAGGCCCTGATGTAAGATGTCCACATCATTTGGGGACTTCACTATGGCTCCTAGTTTGCAGTCATCTGCGAACTTCATCAGCCAGAGACCTTCTGTGTTAGCCTGTACTTCAGAGAAGTAGATACCAAACAGGAGAGGTCCCAGGACAGAACCCTGCGGCACTCCACTTGTCACTGCCTTGAGGTCAGATTTGGAGTCTGCAACTTTTACAGTGTGGGTTCTGTCAGGAGGGATTTATACCTAGTTTAGTGAGTTTAGCTATAATTCCAGAATGGGGGATGGTGTCAAAAGCCTTGGCGAGGTCAAGATAGGCTGTGTGAACCACCTTACCCTCATCCACGGCTTTGGTGACTGCCTCAAAGAAGTTGATCAGGTTCAGGAGGCATGATCTGCCTTTCACAAACCCAAACTGGGTGGGATACAGAGTTTGGAGGTTACCAATGTCTTTGTTTATGAGTTCCATGATGATACGTTCCATGGCCTTGCAGACCAGGCTCATCAGGCTAATAGGTGATAGTTCCTGGGATCAGTGGTGGCTCCCCCTTTGTGGAGTGGGATAACTGTTGCTGTGCGCCATTCAGTGAGCCATTTCTTTTGTTTTCAAGTTTAACAAATGTTTTCATAATAAAATTTCTTATTACTTGCATTATTTCATTTTTTATTCACTGTTTCCATCCTCATTTCTTAACTCTCTTATTATTCTATTATTTTCTTTTACCATCTTACTTAGGTAAGGCGCTACTTCTCTTTCTTCCCTTGCAAAAAATATCTTTGTTTAAACGACATCCTTTTAATCTTTTCTTGGTTCATTTCATATTTTTTTCTATTTCTATAAACATCTTTCTGCTACTTATTATATATGTAAGGATTTAATCACTGATATCTGTATATTTACAATTATCTTGTTTTCTTTTTGTCTTTTGCCATTCCAAAACCTCTTTTTTAAAATATCTCTTTTAAAGCTATCCATCAGCTTGTCCAATCTTTGTAAAAATTTCTCAAATACATATGATGTAACCATAATTGTAAAACTATTCTTCTTATATCTTCATTTAATTCAGCTTCATTTAGTCTTTTAATACCTCTTCCTATTTGTATATATCCTTCCTTGTCTTGCACTTCTACCCAAATTGTTATATAATCCGAAAAAAAAATAATTTTTATACCTTTAATACATTTAGACTCCCTGTAATTTTTATACCTTTATTTAATACTTTTAGTCTCTCTGATAGTATAAAATAATCAATGTCTGTCTTCAAATTACCTCTTACGTATGTTCACTGCATACTGTTCCATAAATACGTTACCTCTTTTTATCATTTCCAAAATAACTTTTACATCTGCTCCTTCTTTCCTCCTATGCCTTAAATTACAGTTAAAATCTCCCACTAATATAATTTGCATATTGACACTAAGATAATCAAGAATTTTCCTAAAGATAATTTCCCTTTCTTTTTGTGTGACGTGCGCATATAATGCCGCAATTCTGTACACTTGGTTTTTCCACTTTATATCCTCTATTAACACTCTTCCTACTATTAATAATGCAAAGTCTAAAATTTAAATATTTTCTTTACTTAGAATTGCTATTCCTGAACATTTTTCCTCTCCTATATTCCATGTTAATTTTCCTTCCCATAATTTGTTTATTTCTATTCTCCCCTCTTCTGTCAAAATTATTATATATATTAGTATTATAATATGCATATCCAATAATCTACACCATTCTAGTATTCCTAGTCTTCTTTTTACATTCTTGATACTATTTATATTTATAGATATGATTTTCACTCTATCAAGAGTATATTGGTATTCTTCGTCCTTTTCCTTTCTTGTTTTCTCCTATTCCTATATTTTTAAATTTACATTTTTCTATATTTTATTCTTTTAACAATATCATTTATTTTGCTTTTAATTTGCACCCATTTCTTTTCTCCCTCTTCACTTGAACTGCTTATTTCTTCTTATTTTTTATTTCTTCCCTATTTTCTTTTATTTCCACCATTTTATTTTTCTTATTTCTTTTGCAACTTTTCTATATTGTCTTCTATCACAGCTTCATGTACTATAGCTTCCTTCCTTTCCTGTGCTTCTTTTCTTTTGCATCATACTCTATCCATGAATGTCTTACCTGTTCATGTTTAATACATTTTAGTTCATATTTTTTGCCTTAAAAGCAACTTTACTACATATAAAACATTTCCGTTTATCACAATTATTAATTAAATGGTCATTTTTGCCACAGAAAAAACATGTCTTTGGTTGTCTGCAATATCTCGCCAAACCTGTTTCCCTCTACATTTGTGTGTATTATGTTTTCATTTTGCATTTGCAATATAACTCCACATTCCTATCCCCCCAGTCTATAAACCTCTGTTATCATAATGAGGACTTTTGGCTATATCAAGAATGCTTCCTATTAGACTATAACATATCAAATTTAATATGTTAAATTCTATGTCTCATATCCTGTGAAATATATTTGTAACAGTGCTTTGCTTGTTTAATACATGTTTTTCTCTTTGTATATCTGGAGCTTTGCTCCCCGTGCCTCCTCTGAAAATGGACATGTATCCAGTCAAACTATCCCGGTCAACAAATGTAAAATAAAATAAATAAATAACTCTTTGTAATGTCCATTACTTCTCTACACACATTCAATAGTCTCTTAAAGTGTCTCTTTTGATTGCTGTACAAAATTGTAGAGATACAATCTCTTTTTTGCTTCAATATTAAATGTTTGTACAACATATAAGTTCCAAGGATTATCATTCCTTTTTTCATATTGTTCTAAGTAAGAATTTTTTTATATACTGTGTTTCTTCCCCAAAAAAAAGGCAAAAAGAGTCTTTATTAATACAAATAAATGCTCTTACCTCTCTGGGTTCAATACCCATTGGCGAAATGACATTGTCCCGTATTTCATACCTGTCAGGCTCTTTTTCTCTCTTCCTACTTATCCTTATGTGATGTTTTCTTCTCACTTCCATTTTCTTTTTATATATTTTTTTCACTTTCTCTTACAATATGTGCATATCATTTCTTTTTTCTGACTTTATTTCTTGTACTTCCTCCTCTTGTATTCTGTCCATTAATTCACCCCATGATACTACCTTTTGTTTTCTAGTTCACTCTACTCAGTTCTTTTAAATATACATTTTGCAACCCACCCACCCCCAACTCGAGGGTTGTAACAACATATTCTTGTGTTGCAGGTTCTGTTCAAAACAGATTTTGCTGAAATAATCCCTCTGAATCTATAATGCTTACTACAGCAGCTTTTTCTTGCCTTTTAACAGGTCTACTACACATGATCGAAATTTCATATGACTGAAATTCATTTGACTGAGACCAGAACATCAAAAGTTCAAAACACTGAAAACTCATTTGACTGAAACTCATGACACTGACACATTAAAGTAAAAGGTATATGCTCTTTTCCCCAATGGGGAAGACAATATATACCTAAACTATGTGGGGGGCTATGCCCCCCACACCCCCCAACTATATATACTAACTCCAGGATTGCACTACATTGGGGAAAAGGGCATATACCTTTTACTTTAATGTGTCAGTGTTATGAGTTTCAAATGAGTTTTCAGTGTTTTGAACTTTTGATGTTCTGCCTTAGTCAAATGAATTTCAGTCATATGAAATTTCGATCATGTGTAGTAGACCCCTTTTAACAGGCTATCCTGCTTTTTTTCATCCCCTCTCCATTCTCCTCATTCCACTTAACATCTGATTCATCTTTTACAACATTTGACTTCTCTACTGTTCAACTAACAGCTCCACTCACTTCCAACACCTGCAAAACACCTTCTTCATCCTCCATGTTCGATTTTTGTCTTTCTTCTTCTCTGAGCCACCTACACGCCTGGAACAGAAGACAGGAAGTGTAACACAAAAATGTATCTCTGTACGCCAAAGAGTAAAGGATGTTTCCTGATGCCTTGGACAAATTTCCCCTAGTGGTATAAATACCACCTCAGGTCTTCCCGGAAAAGAGGCTACTAGTCTAGTGGTACTAACCCAGTCAACAAAAAATGAATAAATAAATAAATATAAATTAATTAATTCATTCATTCATTCAGTCAAGTCTATTTGAATAGCTTTCCAACCCTATGTTTTCTTCTAGTAAGCAATCATAGTACTTGACCAAATTGTTTCAAGTACCTTTTTCTGTATTTTTCAGTACCGTATTTAGTAATAGGTTGGATCAGCAATGTATAAATTGACATACTGATCTATCAGAAGTGACTAGATATGCATTGTAGATTTAGGTGGTCTATGGAATAAATGTTTCTGATCTTTGTAGATGCGCAATGGCCAAAGTTTAAAACATTACCTAAAAGTGCCCCTACATATTTAATAATGGTATTTTTATGAATCGACCATTTGTTGTATAACTGATTCAACCACTTATTTTGTAATTATAGCTTACATCTTTTTTTTTGTCAAGTTTTGCAATACCACATTTATTGATATTATTTGTGAGGTCATTATTACAGTACCTGATACCTGAGAAATTGCAGAGTATTTCACAGAACACTGACATCTTTCACTGAAATAATTCTGCTTCTTAGCAATCATCAGTTCCTTTGATTATCCAGAATACACTTCTCACTTTATATCTGAGAAGAACAGTCAAAAAAGAACTGCCCTAATATGAAACCCTCTGGGACATACTGCTATCTCCTGGGAGGATAGGTAGGTAACCCACCCTCCATCTTTTGGTGTACAGTCCTTCATCATGTGCTGCTGAATGCCACAATAGAAAAAAACAAGCTCTCTCCTTAACCTACACAGGCTGCTCTACAGCTAAACATATTGGATCCTCTGTGTATAATTCTGGATAAACTCCATTATGTCTCTTTCTATAATTTTACACAGAATATAGTCAGGCCGATCTAAGTAAAATTGTTTGAGTATGATGTGCTCCCTCCCTCAGCACTATAGCCTCTCACTGTAGGTCAAGAATGTAACGCGTTTTGTTTAACTTGAGAAATTGGAGGTTATTTAGGTTTTCCCTGATTCTGTTTATAAAGCCACCAGATATGCTGTCTGGTCTCATGGAATTTGTGTTTTGAATTCTACTTTTGGCAGCAATTATCATGCCTGTATCTACACAGCAGACTACGACATATGTCCTGGCTTGCCATGAAGTCTGTAATAAATAAATCTGCAAATCGATTCACACATTCATGCTGCTGGATGATCAGTTCATTGTTTATTGATAACATCTTACGGTACACTTCTGTCCTTTCAATTTTCTGAAGTAATTGAAGAAAATTACATTATTGTTTTCAGCCTTTAAAACCAAGATGAGTTTGTAATTAGAGGTTGAAGCTTGGACAAGAAAAGTAAGCAGTTCTGTACTTTATTACATTTAGACTTGCTATTATGAATGCAGTAATTTTGGAAACCAATACAGAATGACTTATTTTCAATTGTGTGCCTTATTAATTTTGTGATTTCAGCAATGCTTTTTTTTATTTTTTTTTATTTACCTGCATGTTTATGCCTTACAGATTTGTAATATTAGAAAGCTTCCCCAGACCAAAAATCACTACACTCTGACATTAAGATTTAAAGCTGTATTAAATCACATTTAATTGATTTAATACAGCTTTAAATCTTAATGTCTTTATGTATTAATTGTTTAATTGATTAATAAGTTGGAGGTTAGGTGTTTAAATATACTGAACTTGTTGCATTTTATTATGTCTGATGAAGCGGAACACTGAATCCGCGAAAGCGCTTACATTCTCAATAAATTTATGTATTTTTACCATTTAGTCGTTGGATAATTATTCGCTTGAAGTGAATATTGACTGAGACCTGCATCCTGCCTGCTGCTTTTGGTCTGGGGAAGGTTTCTAATATTATAAAGGTTTTTTTCCTTTTTGTTTACCTTACAGATTTGTGTTCATGAATGCAGATGTTAATAACCTTACACAACTCATTAATAATATCTTGAGCAGATCTGTGTCTATTTTCCTAAGTATAAGGTTTACTGCATCACATTTTTCACTGGTATAGGCTAGGAAGGCAATTTATTTATGACTGAGTCTGATTTTACTCTTAGGTTAAATCTGGTAGTGCCATGATCTGTGTTAATCACAGAAGGTAAAGCCATAGGGTTTATTGTTCCAGTTCTTATTACTTCCATTGTAAGTATGCTGTAAAAATATTTATTATGTTTCTTAATCAACTGGGTAAGACACAGATGCATTTTCAGGCTAAACCAGGGCTACTGTATTGGACTTATTCAAAGTAGCCAAGTGTGCCTGTGGAGAATGCGGGAATTGATCCAGTGACTACAAGACAAAACTCACTGGGAGCCCACAAAGTTATTACTACCAAAGTGGAAAGAGATTCCCCAACCCTTGCCCAAGACTCTTTTTTGGCTTTTCCAACTATTATATGAACTTGCAGAGTGCATGACCATTTATTCACATTGGTTTATACTAAATAATATCATCAGGGTATGTAATAGCAACCATTTTCTCTATATCTCTCAGCAATACACTCAAACATACACCCCTTCCAACAAACACACACACACACACACACACACACACACACACACACACACACAACACTGTTGTCCTAAATTAGAACTTTAGAATGAAATGTGCTCATATCAGAAGGGATAAAGTTAAAAGAATATAAATTACAGCACTGACCACATCTAGCCAATTAGAAAAGGACATTAACAATAAAATGGACCTTACTATCAAAATTAATTTAAAATAAACCAAAATATAATGTGATTATGTGAGGTATTGCCAGCTATGCCAGGAGAAATAGGGCAGTGGATGTGTAACATATGCCAGCATAGCTAGTTGGAGTTTTGTAAAGAATTATATGTCATCTGTATATCAAACTGATTTGTGCAGGTACTTGTGCTGAAAATGTATTTGTAAAGCTGCTTTTCTTAAAAATGTATCAACAGTGGATCCTGCTGGACAGAAAAGAAATACACCTGTATGTCAGACTGTATTTTAACTATTGAAATGTATATATTGTAACAGATGATACTGGAAGAGAATAGGTTAATTTCAGTCCAGCTAACTTTGAAAAATAGTCTGCAATTAAATTACCTGGTTTAGGCCATTAAGATTGTATCTCATAAGTCTGATTGCAGCCAGAAACAAAATGTTTGTGAAAACCAGGACTAGGAATCCTATTGTGTTGTCCTTAGAGGTGAACTAATTGTTACCTTGGAAGGGTGGAAGTTTTTGAAATGGTTTTAGAGCTTCTAGATGCTATAACACATTTTAGCAAAGCTCTGTGTGTGTGTATGGTGACACATATATGCAAGATTCTGGCTTAGTTTCTAGTAAAGGGGGTAGTGTGGGAACCAGAAGTCAGGTGACCAGATGTATGTGATGTCATTCTGTAATCCAGCACTAAAATGATGTTTTAATACTAGATGAGACAGAAGTCTCAGGGCAGTCTGTTTATGAAACCTGACAAAGAAGGCCACTCATCTACTTCATCTTGCCTTGCTCTAGTAAGTGAACTAGGGGGCACTAATTCTATAGATCAGTCAGGAAAATATAGTGAGATTAGTTAAGTATTGTCTTTCTGTATATGTGTGAATCTTTCCATTTGCATTATTTGCAATATTTCCTGTGCTGAAACTCTGTTGTTTATTATAAATAGATATTCAGTATTTTCATGTTCTTTTATTATTTATTATTAAATATATTTAAACTTGTCATTGTGTCTGGTCTGGTCTTTTAGAGAATATTTTAATATTTGAGAGTACTTATATTTATTTGGTGATACTGTGGCCACTCCTGAAAATCTTGCTGCATTGGTCAAACACTACCATTTGTATTGGTATTAATTTCACTCAGTATAATTGGATACTCTGGTATGAGTCTTAGAGTAGCTGGCTTTAGAGTGTTCTGGTGGCAGTATCTACCTTATAGTTTGGGCAGAGCTGGTAAATCTGCCTCAGCCTTTCCCAGGTGACTGTGTGTGTGTGTGTGTGTGTGTGTGTGTGTGTGTGTGTGTTCAACTACTTAGAACAGGGACTGATGTTACAGAGATGGTGGTGTAGGACTTTCCTTGGAACACCCGGTTAAGGAATTAACTCTATAGCTGTGTCAGTGGAGAGCCTTATTTGGGGTCTGGAGAGAGAGAGAGAGAGAGAGAGAGAGGGAAACCCAGCCCCAGGACAGGAGTGTGTACCCTGTGTGCTCGTAAGGGAAATTGTGCTTGGTGCAGACAGCTGCATCTGGAAATGCTGTGTTTATCTATCTTTGTTCCAAGTGAATGTCCCTCACCGGTGTCAGTGGTGAGGATTGAGGCTCCTTGATTACTGGCCCAGAGGAGTGATGTCAGACATAATTAAATTAAAAAAAACTACTACAGCTTTGAATAATTTTGTTACCCTACTAAAATACATCAAAACTTAACTAACATTATAAAAAGTGATTAAAAGTATCTCCAAGCTTTAGGTGAAAATCACCTGTGAGACTCTCCAGAGCTCTATTCAATGTTATTTCTATTTACGCTTTAATGACTGGGAATGTCTACCATGTCATGGCCCATTTTCAGTGAAGGTCTGGGGAGACAAATCTCCACATTAAACATGTAATAAAATATAATACAGTATTATCATAACTTATTAAAGTGACATTTATAAATTCTCCATACATCCAAGTAAGACACTACATTTACAAACACGATTACGAGTATTTCTGCCACAGCCTAAGTAGTAGACATTTCACTTCTATATGATTTTTTGTACACATATAAATAATAATTTTAATTTACTATTCTATGCTCAATTAACTTTTGTCAAAAAGTGAGTCAAGTTATTTTTAAGTGGTATTGCTTTTACATATCTTTTGTGTACACTTTGTTAGCTCTGAAAGGTATGAAAGAAGAGTTTTGTTTCCTTTTATTCTCTTCAGCCCCCATAACTCCTGCTGTTGACATCCCCTGTGCTCCCATGAAATCATGTGTTCCCTTCTATAAGATCCCAAAAAGGTCTTGCTATGAACTTTATGACAGAGTGACACTCCCTTTTCTACAAAAGCATGGCTATTTTTTAGGCAGCTGGGCTGGTGGTATATCTGAAGCTGGAAGGGAGCATATTCTATGAATGGACCACTGAGTTCCTAAACAAAGAAGGTATGCAGCGATCAGTACTTTTAGTTTGTGTAATAGCATTGGTATTACACACAAATCCTAAGTTTGATTCCCAGAGCTTCCATTTGCCTACAGTGTGACTCTAAGCAAGTCACGTAACCTGTCATTGCTCCTGGGCCACTCCTGAAAAGGGAATGCCTGCCCAGTGGGCCAAACTGGAAGAACACCCTCCTCTGCTTGAACAAGTAAGACAACCTGTATAATCCTTTAAGGGCAACTTTGAAAAACTTGTAAAATCCTCTAAGGGTAACTTTGAAAAAAAAAACAGCAATCATAGCTAAGGATAACCATAAGGCATGCTTCAGCTATATCCATAACCTAAAAGGTAGGACACAGACATGTGCTGGACTACCTGTGGATGGCATCACACATACAGATTCTGTGAAAATAGTTAAACTATTAGCTGACAGGTTTGGTGAAAATTTCACCCCCCCCCTCCTAACATTCCACAAAGCATTCCCTCTACATCTCCCCAACCTTGCATCTCCAAAGAGTAAGTCATTGATGCTGTCTCTAAGGCCAAAAACACAGCCTCTATGGGAATGGATGGCATCCCAGGTTGCATTTTTAAATGGTCTAAAACTTGAGTTAGCAACTCCATTAGGCACTGTCTTCAATCACAGTATGAGTACTGGCTTTGTCCCTGCTGAATGGAAAACAGCAACCATCATCCCCCTTCATAAAGGAGGTACAGCAACAGAACCTGGAATCTATAGACCCATAAGCTTAACCAGCCTTATCTGAAAGCCCATGGAACGAATCATCATGAACCTTATAAATAAGGATATAGGTAATCTCCAAACCCTTGATCTGACACAGTTTAGTTTTGTCAAAGGCAGGTCATGCCTGTTAAACCTGGTGGACTTCTTGAAAACTTCGCCAGAGCCATAGATGAAGGCAAATCTGTACATACACCCTACCTTAACTAGCCAAAGCCTTCAACACAATCCCACATTTGGGCATCATTGATAAACACTCCCAGTTGAATATCAACCCTTTTATTGTCAGGTGGGTTGCTAACTGGCACGCTCAGTCAAAGTTGGGGAATTTACTTCAACCAGCAGATCTGTCAGCAGTGGACTTCACATGGGTCAATGCTGGGCCCCCTGTTGTTTGGAATATACTTCTCAGAAGTCCAGGCCAAAACAGAGGGACTGTGGCTGGCTAAGTTTGCTGATGACTGCAAATTACGTGCAATCATTGAATATGCAAACAATGTCAATATACTTCAAGAGGGACTTACACAAACCAATGACTGGTGCCAAAGTCATGGACACAAACTCAGTGGGAAAAAATGTATTATCATCCCCTTCTGTAAAAACAATATCCCTGCAGACTATCATACAAATAATACCCTAAGTAACAACTCAGTAGTGAGAGACTTGGGAACGCAAGTTGACAGTAGCCTAAACTTTGACCACCATGTGTCTACTGTAGTAAGGTAAACATTCTACATTGCACATCTCAAGAGGTCATAACTCCCCTCTACCTGTACTCGACCCTCATCAGGCCAATAATTGAGTACAATGCTCCCTTTGGTATGTACTTTATCAGGTACCTGCAGCAACCTGCGAGACTTCAGAGATTTCTAACCAAGAAAATTCAGGGTCTCCCAGCACATGTCATACACTGACAGACTGAAGTCATTGTCACTGTATTCAGTAGTGTACTGACTACTTAGAGGAGACTTGTGTCTGACATACATCAATCTCGGATCCAAACCTAATGGAAATGCTGCATCCACAAATCAAATGGGACAAGGGGCACCCACACCAGGGACCCTAACCCAGCCTACAACATAAATACGACCTGCTGGAGAGGCATATATGCCTCTAAGTGGTTGCCACTCCTCTGGAATAGGCTACCAATTCACATCTAACAGAACCCCTCTATGACCCTGTTTAAGCGTAGCCTGGATGACTGGATGGTAAACCGTAAATTCTTGCCAGGGATTTCACCTATGACCATCCTAGACATGGGCAGCTGTTGCTAACTAATCTCGAGTCGAGGCAAGATCCTTTATATTGAGATTCTCTAGCATTATATCGGGTACACATGGCTAGGCTTATAAATACCTTCTGGTCAATAGCCTAGTGACCACTTATGAACCTATGAACAAATGACAGTGACTGTGCTTGAAAGATAACCACAGTGTCAGGCTACTGGTAATGAGTTTATTTATTTATTGACATTTGATTACCAGGGAAGTCCAAATGGGTAGGAGCTCACTTTCAGTACAGCCCAGGGAAAAAAGCTGCAAAGTATTACAAAATATTTTAAGAACAATAATTTTACAACCTTCAAAAATAATTCAAAAACATCTACAGTTTAAATAATTATATCAAATTAGACATAATGTAAATGCATTGTTTAAGAATAGATACAACTTATATGATAATGATTTAATATTCAGAGAAATTTTATCCACTTTATACAGAAAGTAAAGGTAAGTTAGGATGATATAAACAGGAATTGCAATATGAAGTGAGAGGAAACAACAATGTTATGGCATATTTAGAAAGTCAGGAAAGAGAAATTGATTGAAGTAAGGAGACTGGAGAGTTAGGAGTTGTAAAGTATGAATAGGTCCTTGTTCATATTTAGGGATATTGTTTATCCTGTGGTTGAGTAAGAACAAAGCAGGATTTTGGCTATAAAGTCTTTTAACATGGTTTTAAAGCACTGGAGGAAGGGTATTCACCTGATGGATAAAGGTAAGGAGTTCTAGGCCTTAGCAACATGGTATGAGTATAGATCATGCCTGGCAATTTTGATAGGTTTGTGAACAGATAGGAGTTTCTGGATCATAATGACCAGTTGGGAACATAGTTGTGTAGAATGGTATTTAGTGCTGGACAAGCAGATGGATGCTGGATAATTTTATAGGTAATAAATTCTGTGCTATGGGGTCTATATCACTTCAGTGAAAATTCAGTTCAGCGAACAGCATTTTCGGTTCACTTACATCGAAAATGCCATTCATCGAACTGTTCATACTGAGATTGTGGTACAGTGAAGATCAAGAAATTTGCCCTTTCCTCACTGTAGTGTGATCTCGAAGTCAGTATATATTATCAGTAGGGGTGGGATGCAGGGGGGCACAGCCCCCCACAAGAGCAGATTTTGATGAACGGCATTTCCGATGAAATGTCATTCACTGAACTGTTACTTTGCTGAAGTGATATAGACCTGTGCTACGTTAATTGATTGGGTAGTTCTAACCAATTTAGGCTTTTTAGTGCTATACAGCACTGGGGTCTGAAAGGGGCATTTGCTGCAAATTTAGCCTCTTTATTATACCATTGTTCAACTTTTGCTTTTTGTGATGCCTGAAAGTTAGTAAGGATAGGAACGCCATAAAGAAGTGTAAGGGAGGAGTTAAATAATGGCAAGTGTAGGTTTAGTAGCATCGGTGAGAAAGTTTTTGGCTCTGTAAAACATCCCTAATTTTGGTGATTTTTTTATGCAATTTTGTATATGCAGTTCAAATTTAATATTATCATTCACTATCATCATTTAATATTATCATTCACTATCATTTGTAATGAGAAGTGACTTCAATGGTTGTATTATTAAGAGAGAGGATTTTAAATTCTATTTTTTCATGACAGAGGGATTTGGGGAAAATAAATATTTTTTTTTTGTGGGGGAGGTTAAGCATGAGTTGTGACTTACAATGGAGTGGTGAGAGGCTCTGACCATCATTTTTATATTTTTATAAGATTGTGGTCCCCCCCCCCAAATGCTTTGTGGATTACAAATAACTGGGATCTATATGAGCTCCAACTTGGGCCCCATCATGCCGGCAGCAAGACTGTAAATAGTCACTGATCAGTGAACAAGGTATAATACAATGTTTCATAGCTGGTCTGTTTAGAATTGATCAAGGGGGTTGAGGATGTTAGCACTGCTGAATGACATTGCATTTTCTTGCATTATAAATCCTCATTGTTCAATGACATTGCATTTTCTCATATTTGTATTGTTGCATTATAAATCCTCATTGTTCAATGACATTGCATTTTGCTTGCGTTAGTACTGCTGCCTTCAAGAATTTTGCTGCTCAATGACATTGCATTTTCTCATATCTGTATTGTTGTATTATGACTCTTTTATTGCTTAATGACAGTGCATTTTCCCGTGTTTGTATTGCTGCATTATAAAGTTCATTGATAGTGCCTTCTTTGTGCATATTTGAATGTCAAGACCTTCTTCTGTTGAGTTCTGAGAAAGAGGGTGAATGTATGTTTTCACTGCATGCATATTCTCACCTTGCCTTATTGCTAACTGGTGCACTGTTGGAATAATTTGTTTATGGTTGTGCTATTGCCTTTTTAAACTAGATGTGTCAACTAGAATAAAATCTGCCCTCTTGCCACCTTGGTGTGTTGGGCCTACAGGGGTGTCACCAGAGTCAGGTAGGAAGGAACCCATATATCTTCAGCTACACCTGCGGGTGCGCTACATATGAAATAAGAGATATAAGATGAATTCTATTGCATTTTCGAGTGTAGAGTTTTTGGGAGTGGGGCTAAAGATGATTTTTGGCTGGGATGTAATATTTCTTTAATGACTGCCCAGAACTTTTTTGTGTTATGTTTACTACTGTTATGAATGTTGTTATAGTATATTTTTTTGTCTTCATTTATTTGCTTTTTAGTATGGCTGTGGGACATTCTGAAGTTTTCGAGATAATGTGCTGTTTTATATTTTTGCCATTCTTTCCAGACTTTTCCTCTATCCTGCACAAACATCCTATTCTTTTTGGATAGCCAGATTGCATTATTTATTTTACTCCCTTCTACGAGCTGCACAGCTATTTATGATATTTAAGATAGTTTTATTGAATTCATGTGCAGCATCATCTAAGGGGGGTATTTTCACAATGTTCCAGTTAATAGATGACAGGGTGGTAATGAATATCTCTGGGTTAAAATTGGACAGGCTGCAAACATACTGTTTAAGTGGATGTGTGAGATGTCTGGTTGTATAGTTTGGGAGATATTCACTGACAGAGTCTGACATTGTACCTGTGGTGGTGAATTTGCTAAGATATGATACTAGGATCTAGTCTAACAAGGAATTGATGTCTTGGTATAATGTGTGAAGCTATTAATTAGTGTGAAATTGTATAAATTCATGCTAGATATAAAGGAGTTAGAGGTGATGTCCAGATGATACTGATATTGACATCACCTGGTAGTATTTCTTCTTGTGGAATTGTTATGGCTATCTAATGTAGGATATCTGCCAGTGTAGCTGTATTGCTGCCAGGAGGGATGTGAAGGACAGTAATACATATTTGTTTATAATTGTTTATTTTCAGGAAAGTAATAAGCCCTTTTGAACTGAATTTTGGTGCTGGTTTGTTGTAGGGGGAAATATATTTGTTGTTGGGAAATATTAAAGCAATACCACCACCTTTCCTCTTTATACAGTCATTACTGATGATATTATACCCAAGAGGTATAATTTCAGAGTTGTTTATGCTGGGTTTAAGCCAAGTGTCAGTTATAGCGAGATTATCAGGCTTGTGTTTGGGTATGTTAGGCATGTAGTACAGTAGTTTTATTTTTTTATGCTTCTAAAATTTATGGTGACAAAAGTTAGATTACTGGGGGTGGGGTTGACCATTGTGAGGTTTAGGTGATTTGTAGAAGGGAATTGTCTTGATGTTAATTGTGATAGGTGGGGCCAGGATTATAGTGAATGACTTCTCCTAGGAGGATTTTAGCATACTGAGGTATTACTGATTCTTGTTTTTGGAGAGTATTTTCCACTTAATTATTACAGAGCAATCAGTTTATAGCCACTACAAACCCATTGACATGGAGGCACAAAGTAGAACAGTTTTTTTTTTTCATTTACTGAAAGCAGAAATCAGGAAGACAGGGAGACTAAGTAACTGGCATGTACAATGCAATCTGTTGGTCAAGAGAAAGTTATTAAGTGGCTCTAGAACTGCAAGGACTACTCCTTTGGTGGGAATATTACATATTAAGCTATTGTGAAGCTCAGACAATAAAAATGTAAAGGTTGCCATGTTTTTATACTCAATAAACACTGCTTTGCTGTTTGGCAAGCATACAAATAAGATACAAAGAAATTTAAAAAAAAAGAGGAAGAAGAAGAAGGAAAATAATGTTGTGCCTGCAGCTTTGAGCCTCAGAACACGCCTGGGCATGCATTATTTCCAAAATAACACGCAACCTCTCGGGCATTGTTGTTGTTGTCTTTCAGCTTATCCCAGTTAGAGTCACCACAGTGGATCACCGGCCTGCTTTTGATCGGCAGTAGAGTTTTATGGTATCGAGTTGCTAGCCTGGCACCCAACCTTCACAGAAAGGACACACACACACTCTCACACACCTACCTGCCTGTCTTTGAAGCTCACTTGACTGCGGGGAGGACATGCAGACTCCGCACAGAAGGCACTCCAGCCAACAACCAAACCGAAGGACCTCTTGCTGGGAGGCGATAATACTAACCACTGCACCATAGCCTCTACACAACCTCTTGGGCATTACTGCTTGCTTATTCAGCAATACTTAAAATCATCCATCTAACTGGAACAAAAACACATTGGCAGGGTGATGATACCCTCCAAGATTTACTGCAGAATCAGGAAGAAAGACACTGATGATGACAATCCATCTGAAGCAAGCAAAAGATCTGAAAAAAAGGATACCAGACTTTCTATGAAGCTGTTTCTCATTTTCACCAAAAGTACTAGAAAAAAAATATATGAGGGTGGTGCATCAAGAAGGTCACTGCCTTCAATATTATACAGGAACATGTGGAACTGGTACACAGGGAGAAGACTGAGTAAACAACTTTGGAGAGAACACAAGAATGGGTGAGGAGCATTTTTTCAACCTCTCTTGAAATTAAAGGCATCTACTCTGCCACCCTAATATATAATCAATTTAGTTACTAATGGTGCACATTTTAAGTGATGGGTAGTCACTGATCCATTAGTAATAACTGAAAGGTGAAATGTTATATTAAATATATGGGGGGATGGTAATCCATGTCTTAATTCTGAAGCTTATTATTATTCAAGAAATCTTCATTACTGTACATTTTGCAGAATATGTTTTGGACATGGGGTTTCACTGAAAGGAGAGCTACCAAGCAGTGTTCAATAAATCAATCAGGACTAAATGCATTTAGACTGAAAATTAAAGTGGTCTCCTCCAGAGGCATGATGATGAAACAAGGGTGAAGTGACATTAAGGAAGCAGGACCCAATCTAAATATAAAGAGATGTAATTGAACAAGGGTAGCTCAAACTGAAAACTAAGTACCCAAGCACATCGTGGGAGTGGTAAAAACACTAATTTGTTTTCTTCTCCTTCCCAAAATCAACAAAAATGCCAAATCACTAGTTAACACATTTAAAAAGATTCAGGTGAATTAATCTCTTTTGGCGGTTGCTGGTTAAACTAGAGAGACTAAGAAATTAAATAAAAGCTGATATGTCACGAGATATATAACCATTACTCTCTTGGGGGCCACACTGAGGGGAAACAAACATTTATAAATAAATATTGTGATGTATACTGGTAAATGGTCTATGTGATCAGAAGGTCAATATAAGGATCTAAAATGCATTAAATCACTATTGTATATAAAAAGACCAAAATGCTGAAGTTAGACCACATGAGATGAGGGGGAATCGCAAAGAATTGCAATGACATAAACTAACTGAAGGTGAAGAGTGACGTTTAATAAAAGACATTAAAGAAATGATGAGATACCAAAACACAGGTAAGATGCCAGGCCAAGATGGCATACTTATGAAAATCTGGAAAATTGAAGAATAAAATATAGTTAGCATATGGGCAGATATGTTTAATAACATTATGAGGAGAAAAAAACATGCCAAGATAATGGCATGAGGCAATCACGGTTCCTCTAAAGAGGAACAGAAACACTGACCTGAGTTTGTATAGACCTATTTCTATTTTAAGCCACGGTTGTAACAGATTCATGAGAAGCATAGCAAACAGGCTAGCCAAGCTTTTGCCTGCAATGATGGATCCAGATCAATGTGGATTCATAAAGGGTGGACGGACATTTTGTAATATTAAAGAAACTTTAATGCTCCTGAAAGATTCCAAAAAATGCTTAATATTAATAGGTTTTGATGCTGAAAAGGATTTTGATAGAGTTAGTTGGCAATTTCTGGAAATCATTTTAGAAACCTCCAACTTCCCTCAGAAATGGTCAGCCCCAGAGCACAGATTATATTTGGGAGCAAAAGCTCGTATAAAATTTGTGGATGGAGGGCATTATCTAATGCTTTGACGATGACTGGGGTAGAAAGCAGGGCTAGCTTCTCTCCCTCTTCTCTTTGTACTATATTTAGAGCCATTGGGTAGAGAAACAAGAAGATCAGAAATACAAGGCTATTATTGGGGTCCCACCAAAGAAAAGCTATCATCATTGTGGATGACATAATAGTCTATGCCACTCAGCTAGAGTGAGATATCAACACAATATTTGGGATAGTGGATAATTAGATTAGGCTTCCAGGTTAAAAAAAAGGGTAATTGTGAGGTGATGTTCAGGGAAGAGTTAAGACAGGCACTGGGTGGCGGTGAAGAGTTGCCAAGTGGCTGGGTGGCTACAGTGGAGCTAGTAGGGGGGATGGCTAGAGGGGTGCTTGGTGTGGCGTCTGGAGGGAGGAGGGAGGATGGGGAGACCTGGTGGTAGAATGAAGTACAGGAGAGTATACAAAGAGAGAGGTTAGCGAAGAAGAAGTGGGATTGTCAAAGAGATGAAGAAAGTAGACAAGAGTATAAGGAGATGAGGCGCATGGCAAAGAGAGAGGTGGCGAAGGCTAAGGATAAGGCATATGGAGGGTAGTATGGGGGGGATTGGACACTAGGGAGGGAGAAAGGGACCTGTACTGATTGGCTAGACAGAGGGACCGAGCTAGTAAAGATGTGCAGCAGGTAAGGGTGATAAAGGTTAATGGGGGAGGCGTGCTCACAGGCGAGGAGAGTGTGGTGAGCAGATGGGGAGAGTGCTTTGAGGGGTTGATGGGTGAAGAGAATGAGAGGGAGAGAGGGTTGGATGATGTGCGGATAGTGAATCATGAAGTGCAGTGGATTAGCAGGGAGGGGGATAGCTATGAAGAGGATGAAGAATGGAGGGGCTGTTGGTCCAGATGGCATGCCTGTGGAGGCATGGAGGTGTCTGGGTGAAGTGGCAGTGGAGTTTTTAACTAGATTGTTTAATGAAATCTTGGAAAGTGAGAGGATGCCTGAGGAATGGAGAAAAAGTGTTTTGGTACTGATTTTTAAGAATAAGGGTGATGTGCAGAGCTGTAGTAACTACAGAGGGATTAAACTGATCAGTCACAGCATGAAGTTATGGGAAAGTGTAGTGGAAGCTAGGTTAAGAAGGGAGGTGATGATTAGTGATCAGCAGTATGGTTTCATGTCAGGAAAGAGCACGAGAGATGTGATGTTTGCTCTGAGAGTGTTGATGGAGAAGTACAGAGAAGGTCAGAATGAGTTGCATTGTGTCTTTGTAGATTTAGAGAAAGCATATGACAGGGTGCCTAGAGAGGAGTTGTGGTATTGTATGAGGAAGTCGGGAGTGTCAGAGAAGTATGTAAGAGTGGTACAGGATATGTACGAGGGTAGTGTGACAGCAGTGAGGTCTGCGGTGGGAATGACGGATGCGTTTAAGGTGGAGGTGAGATTACACCAAGAATCAGCTCTGATCCCTTTCTTATTTGCAATGGTGATGGACAGGTTGACAGATGAGATCAGACAGGTGCCCCCGTGGACTATGATGTTTGCAGATGACATTGTGATCTGTAGTGAGAGTAGGGAACAGGTGGAGTAGACCCTGGAGAGGTGGAGATATGCTCTAGAGAGAAGAGGAATGAAGGTCAGCAGGACTAAGACAGAATATATGTGTGTGTGAATGAGAGGGAGGACAGAGGAATGGTGAGGATGCAGGGAGTAGAGGTGGCTAAGGTGGATGAGTTTAAGTACTTGGGATCAACAGTTCAGAGTAATGGTGAGTGTGGAAGGGAGGTGAAGAAGAGAGTACAGGCAGGATGGAGTGGGTGGAGAAGAGTGTCAGGAGTGATTTGCGACAGAGGAGTATTGTAGGCGTGAAAGGGAAGGTCTACAAGAGGGTAGTGAGACCAGCTATGTTATATGGGTTGGAGACAGTGGCATTGACAAAAAGGCAGGAGTCAGAGCTTGACGTGGCAGAGTTGAAGATGTTAAGATTTGCACTGGGTGTGACGAGGGTGGACAGGATTAGGAATAAGTATATTAGAGGGTCAGCCCAGGTTGGAAGGTTTAGAGACAAAGCCAGAGAGGCAAGATTACATTGGTTTGGACATGTGCTGAGGAGGGATGCAGATTATATTGGGAAAAAGATGCTAAGGATGAAGCTACCACGTAACAGGAAAAGAGGAAGGCCTAAGAAAGGTTTATGGATGTGGTGAGAGAGGACATGCAGGTGATTGGTGTGACAGAGCAAGATGCAGAGGACAGGAAGAAATGGAAACAGTTGATCTGCTGTGGTGACCCCTAACGGCAGCAGCCAAAAGAAGAAGAAGATTAGGCTTCCAGGTTATAAGATTAACGAGACAAGAAACAATGCCATAACAATGAACTATGTGCCCCTCATATAAGTTGTTCCAGAAGTACTCCTTTTTATGGGGACATTAAGGATGAAATATTTATGGGTATGGCTGAAACAGAATTAAAAAAAAGCAGCATATGTAATGTGGCAGGACGCACTACAAAAAATGACAATGAAGATAAAAAACTGGAAAATGAGATGGCTGGATCTTGACAGTAACGATAATATGCTTCTAGTCCATATAAGCCCTTGGTCTTATATCAGGGACATTAATATTTTTAGCAACCAGGGGAAAATGCAGCCTAAAACTGAAAATAACTTAAGGAATTTAAATGGGAAGAAAAAAGGGGTAGAGTTAAATGGGACAGACTGTCTTTATGGTATGATGATAGATCTGGTAAAGTTATATGCATACATGACATGGATAAGGATTTACCTGTGAGATATGCATAACTTGTTGGACTAAATTGTATAACACTGACAACAGAAACTGAAAGCCATGATCCAAAAATTGCATCAAATGAGTAATAAATAAAAACAGAAAACTGAGAACAGCTAGGCTTTTGCTTCTCAAATTTCTTTATGTAGATATGATCATCAAACAAGACCTGTGGCCTGTTGAATCTATTCAAGTGTTACAGCTCACACATACATACCTCCCAACCGTCCCGAATTACTTGTTTTTTACCAAGTTTTGGGGTCCAAATGAAGGGGTGCCACGATTCCCGAGTGGCACCCCTTCATTTCCGATTTCTTTACGTTTGTTTTTTTATTTTTATTTTTTATTTTTTTAATTTTCGTGCCGGAGCTGATGTCATCATGTGCACAATGACATCAGCACCGTGAGCACTACCAGCCAGTCGGAATTGAGCTCAAGGAGCTCACGTCATCATTTCCGGTTGGCGAGAAGTGCTGCCGAGAATTTGAAAAGCCGTTTCAGAAATGGAGGGACTTTGCTTTTTGAAAAGTTGGTTTTGCTGCAACAGAGGGACTCTGTCGAGAGAGGGACTTGTTGTTGGCTTTGCTGCCGTGAAACAGAGGGACTTGTTTTGCTGCCGAGAGAATGCTGGCTCTGCTGTTTTCGCTGCTGGAAAGTAGGTAACATTGCTCGGACTTTGCCGAGAGAGAGAATGCTGGCTTTGCTGCTGCTTTCATTGCTGGGACTTTGCCATTTTATTTTCGTTTTTCGCTGCTGGGAAGTAGGAACAGTACAGTGTGTGTGTGTGTGTGTGTGTGTGTGTGTGTGTGTGTGTGTGTGTGTGTGTGTGTGTGTGTCTTTCTGAAAAGTACAGATCTAACTTAAGAGATTTAGTGTTCTGCATTTAAGCTTGCTAACTCTGTTTCTGTATCTGTATTTTTACTGTTGATGGTACAAATGTGCATTTCCTGCAAGTGGATGTTAACCATACTCCAGCAATATGAGAATGGAAGGAAAAGGTAGACATAGAAATAAAAGGACTTCTTAACTGGCAGAAGTTGGAGATGTTATGTTAAAAGCAAGGCTGGAATAGGCAAATGTTTGAGTGTATGTCAGTATACTTGACAAAATATGTTTATTATTATGTAGATAATTTATGTAGTGACGTTTAATGCTGTGTAACTGATGTATATGTTTAGCCTGATAACTACTGCTGTAGTATGGGAACAACAAGTATTTATTGAAATAAATACCACTGTCTGGGAACAGAGGGATGTGTGCACACAACTGTTGAGTAATGTTTAAATAATAATGTACTGTGAATTAATGACATGATCACAAGCATTTGCATATTTATTAGTTAATTCCTGCACCGCTAAAGTAATTTCAAACCATCTATAAAAAAGAAAAATGCAAAAAATAAAGACAAAAGTAAGGACTCAGTGCAATGAATAATCTGAGTATAGTTCAGTTGTAACATCTTCATATGCACCGATATAAAAATATTTAACTGTATTCGCCAGCTCATCTAACTTGAAGTCCTTACTATAGCCCTTAGCCAAGGTGGAAAAACACACTGGACTAAGCACTGTGGCTATATTACATTGGTTTGGACATGTGCTGAGGAGGGATGCAGAGTATATTGGGAAAAAGATGCTAAGGATGAAGCTGCCAGATAACAGGAAAAGAGGGAGGCCTAAGATAAGGTTTATGGATGTGGTGAGAGAGGACATGCAGGTGGTTGGTGTAAAAGAGCAAGATGCAGAGGACAGGAAGAAATGGAAACAGTTGATCTGCTGTGGCGACCCCTAACGGGAGCAGCCAAAAGAAGAAGAAGATTAGGCTTCCAGGTTATAAGATTAACGAGACAAGAAACAATGCCATAACAATGAACTATGTGCCCCTCATATAAGTTGTTCCAGAAGTACTCCTTTTTATGGGGACATTAAGGATGAAATATTTATGGGTATGGCTGAAACAGAATTAAAAAAAAGCGGCATATGTAATGTGGCAGGACGCACTACAAAAAATGACAATGAAGATAAAAAACTGGAAAATGAGATGGCTGGATCTTAACAGTAACGATAATATGCTTCTAGTCCATATAAGCCCTTGGTCTTATATCAGGGACATTAATATTTTTAGCAACCAGGGGAAAATGCAGCCTAAAACAGAAAATAACTTAAGGAATTTAAATGGGAAGAAAAAAGGGGTAGAGTTAAATGGGACAGACTGTCTTTATGGTATGATGATAAATCTGGTAAAGTTATATGCATACATGACCTGGATAAGGATTTACCTGTGAGATATGCATAACTTGTTGGACTAAATTGTATAACATTGACAACAGAAATTGAAAGCCATGATCCAAAAATTGCATCAAACGAGTAATAAATAAAAACAGAAAACTGAGAACAGCTAGGCTTTTGCTTCTCAAATTTCTTTATGTAGATATGAACAAATGAAGATGATCATCAAACAAGACCTGTGGCCTGTTGAATCTATTCATGTGTTACAGCTCACACATACATACCTCCCAACCGTCCTGAATTACTTGCTTTTTACCGAGTTTTGGGTTCCAAATGAAGGGGTGCCACGATTCCCGAGTGGCACCCCTTCATTTCCAATTTCTTTACATTTGTTTTTTTATTTTTATTTTTTATTTTTTTAATTTTCGTGCTGGAGCTGACGTCATCACGTGCACGATGACATCAGCACCGTCAGCACTACCAGCCAGTCGGAATTGAGCTCAAGGAGCTCACGTCATCATTTCCGGCTGGCGAGAAGTGCTGCCGAGAATTTGAACAGTCGTTTCAGAAAAGGAGGGACTTTGCTTTTTGAAAAGTTGGTTTTGCTGCAACAGAGGGACTTTGTCGAGAGAGGGACTTGTTGGCTTTGCTGCTGAAAGAGGGACTTGTTGTTGGCTTTGCTGCCGTGAAACAGAGGGAATTGTTTTGCTGCTGAGAGAATGCTGGCTCTGCCGTTTTCGCTGCTGGAAAGTAGGTAACATTGCTCGGACTTTGCCGAGAGAGAGAATGCTGGCTTTGCTGCCGCTTTCATTGCTGGGACTTTGCCGTTTTATTTTCGTTTTTCGCTGCTGGGAAGTAGGAACAGTACAGTGTGTGTCTGTGTCTGTGTCTGTGTCTGTGTCTGTGTCTGTGTCTGTGTCTGTGTCTGTGTCTGTGTGTCTTTCTGAAAAGTACAGATCTAACTTAGAGATTTAGTGTTCTGCATTTAAGCTTGCTAACTCTGTTTCTGTATCTGTATTTTTACTGTTGATGGTACAAATGTGCATTTCCTGCAAGTGGATGTTAACCATACTCCAGCAATATGAGAATGGAAGGAAAAAGTAGACATAGAAATAAAAGGACTTCTTAACTGGCAGAAGTTGGAGATGTTATGTTAAAAGCAAGGCCGGAATAGGCAAATGTTTGAGTGTATGTCAGTAAACTTGACAAAATATGTTTATTATTATGTAGATAATTTATGTAGTGACGTTTAATGCTGTGTAACTGATGTACATGTTTAGCCTGATAACTACTGCTGTAGTATGGGAACAACAAGTATTTATTGAAATAAATACCACTGTCTGGGAACGGAGGGATGTGTGCACACAACTGTTGTTGAGTAATGTTTAAATAATAATGTACAGTAAATTAATGACATGATCACAAGCATTTGCATATTTATTAGTTAATTCCTGCACTGCTAAAGTAATTTCAAAACATCTATAAAAAAGAAAAATGCAAAAAATAAAGACAAAAGAAAGGACTCAGTGCTATGAATAATCTGAGTATAGTTCAGTTGTAACATCTTCATATGCACTGATATAAAAATATTTAACTGTATTCGCCAGCTCATCTAACTTGAAGTCCTTACTATAGCCCTTAGCCAAGGTGGAAAAACACACTGGACTAAGCACTGTGGCTATAGCCAGTAATAATGCCTTTCAATATCGCTTAGCAAATTTGACACTCAAAGGCATATCCAGCAGCCTGCAGGATATCATTACTCTTCAAGGTAACATTGATTTGGTCAGTTCTGTTCTCTGTAGGATAAAACAAAACAAACCATGTAGCACAGCTGAAGAAATTCCAGAAGTTCCTTGCAGAACAGCTTGGCTGGCAAATATAAACTATTCATGCAGACATTAGGAACTGTGATTAGTTGTTGTGTACTACAGGCTCTAGAACAGATTTTTTGTTTAATGTCCGCACTGAAACCTATTTTGTCTGACAACTTCTGGTGTGTGTGTGAGAAAATGCCCCAAATGTAATGCACCTGGTGGCTAGAGGTATTTAGGCTCAAACCCAAATCCCTAGCCACCACCATTTCTCAACTTTGCTCAGATATTCTTTGTGCTAAGAGTTGACAGCTATGGTGACAACAGAATTTGCATTCCCCCATTATTGGCTTTGTTGTTTTTCCAGGTTTTATGGTGAGTGAGAAGTCAGTTGTATTTACTATTCCCCCATTATTGGCTTTGTTGTTTGTCCAGGTTTTTTGTGCTAAGAGGTTGAGAGCTATGGTGAGAAGTGAGAACTGAATTCACTAAATGATAGCCATTAAGTTTCACTCTTCCTATTGTTTAACCTGCTGATTTAGCATAGTGGTATGTTGCACTGACTGTAGTGTATAGTGTTCTGGGTTCAAGACTTGCCAGTAATATGCATGGTGGTAACACAACATTTTATTCTAGCAACTTTCCAGAATTATACAAGCAATGTTTAAAATGTGTCCCTGGTCTTTGATCTTTTGCCCCCCCCCTAAAAAAAAACCCTGAAATTGAAAAGTGCGAGAAGCTGTGCAAGATGCCTATGGCTTACACTACTGTCATTCTGTTTATAGTTTGGGTGTGGAAGTAGACTTTTATGATGGAAATGTTCTGAATTGGGCAGTTTTGTAATTATTGGTTCATGCATTTTGTTTCATTGCTTACAGTACAGCCTACTGGAAAAATGTTAATTCAAACAATAAATTTAAAATGTGCTCTAACAAATGTGCTGTAGTATACAAGGAATATAACTTAATAAAGTCAAGAAGGTGTATCAAAGAAAAGGTAATCTTTATCCACCACTGGCTAGATGCATTTTCTTTGGAGGTGGTGCAGGTTTTAATGCTGATTCAATGAATGAGTTTCAAGTGCAGAGAAGTTTTAATGACAAGTCTATTTTCATTGTGAGACAGTATTGCTTTATCAGATGTCTGTTAGTGTTTGTGCATTGATATGTTGCAAAATGTAAAAAAAAATCCAAATAATCATTGTAGAAGTAAAGCAGTATGCACACTTTAGTGTTTATGGTAAATGGGGTGAAATAGCCAGGTAATGGACCATTGGAATGGCTGCAGGAGGACTCTGGTGCCATAGTTTGGTTGTCTGTTCTTCAGTTTGTGTTCGAAAGTTGGTATCCCACAATTCCATTGGAGTGGGTGAGGTTACATAATTATGTATGCAAATTAGATGTTAATCAGCATACAGATTTGTACCTATTTCTCACGGCCCTTGTCCAGATTTTTGATGTTTCCAGGTTGAGAGGTATGCACACATACACCCTGCTGTCTCTGCCATACACTTGTCATAACTTTCCTTGATCTGTCCTAAGTTACTCAGAACCCCTTCAGCTTACATTGCACCACTGCCTCAGGCAATACATTCCAAACCCAGATACCCATTCTATGAAATAGTATTTTAAGTGTAGTATAAACTGTTCATCTTCCATTTATCAGCCATGTATCTTTCTCCTACCTCTGCCCTTTGTGTTAATTCCCCACTGAGCCATTCCAAATATTCACTTTCTGTTTCCTTCTGTAAGATCCATTGAACTTACTATGTCTTCCCAGACCCCAACTTCTGCACACTCTGTGGTATTTCAGTTCCTTTTCTGGCCTAGTTTCCCTTCATAAAAGTGCCTTACATGACTGTGCCCAGCTTCCTGTTGGCAGTCATACTAATGCCTTCCACAGTAGAAGGATGCACACTGCATCACTGGAATCCACACTTTGTGCTGTGCAACCCAGTATCCTACTGACATTCAGTGATGTTCGTTCACATTGCAGCCTGATTCAGCATTGAGTAGACAATTACTTCACAGATCCTTCTTCTCCATCCTACTCAACATCAACACCATCTAGACTGTGTATTCTATTTGTGCCCAGAAAAGTGCAAAACCATGTACTTTTAATCAGTACTGTTACCCGTCTTACCAAAATTTCAGTCACAGGAAAATTCCTCTGAAGACTGCCCCATCCACAATAAATGTACTGCACTCTGTATCCTTAACGTACACATAGAGCTTACTGTCCAGAACTCAAACAGACTGACCCTAGTACTGAATCCTGTCACAGCCTGATACCTACTTACACTTCTATGGCCGTTTTGTTCTCAATCACTGATACAATATGTACTGCAACTGCCATAAGAGGTTCACAGTGGGATTGGGGTGAATCAGGGTTCAGCTCTGAGCCCACTGCTGTTTATACAGGTGATGGACTACATCAGCAAGCAGGTCGGAGGGGACAGATCAACAAAGTTGCTGTATGCAGATAATGTGGCATTATAGACAGACTCTGAGCAAGAACTTTAGCAAAGGGTAGGGGAATGGAATGCACAACTGAAAGCACACAGAATGAAACTGAGTACAGATAAGGCAGTAGTAATGGTAGTAAATGGGGGAAATTAGAAGAAGCGTAGTACTGAGAGATGAAATAGAAGGGAAATAGTGGAACAGGTTAACAGTTTCAAGTATCTCAGAGAGGTAGTTGAGGAGAAGGGAAATCTGAATGAGGAGGTCAAAGCCAGGATCAGGTGGCTGCATTACAGCACATTTTCTCACATGACACCATCATTCTTTGATGTGTTTAAATAAAAAAGATGAACACAAATCAGATAAGGTTGTGGGTGCTGTAGGTATGTGAGTATCCCATTGGCATTGTGGTATTAGTGAGCAACATTTATGATGTTACTGTTTACATTGAAGTACGCTGGGTTTATCAACTTAATGTAGAACTATTACGTCAGGTGAATTTTCAGCTCAACTCATAATATATCTTCATATCGTGTAACCTTTGTGAATTACAGGTTTCTGCACTAGTGCATTTAGCTGCATCTTGAAACAGTTTTATTACAAGAATGTCTTAGAAATATGACTGGATAATTCTTTAGAAGGCTGACAGGACGTAAAAATTTCAAATTACTGGTCCAGACAAAGAATACATTTACCTGAAGAGCAAGACTTGACTATGTTTAGAGTATTTTATTTTGCTCTTTTTTTAATAAATCCATTTGTGATCCCAGTGCTAGCCACCCCACCCCCATCCCTTCTAATACTGTAGCCGCACCACATTCCCTGATGTTTAACACAGTGCAATCATGAGGACCAGAGAGATAACAGAGAACTATAGTGTAGCATTATCCTTTTAAAAGGAATTCTAAGTGAGGACATCTAAGTGCTTTAAAATGATTAGCAAGTATGTAATGGGGCCATCATTTGGCAATGTTACATCCTGTGATAATGAGATGTCATCTTTCCATTTCTGAGAAGCAAATTGATACACAAGTCTGGGCAGTTTTCCATGGTTTGGAATTACATAGAGATGGTCCTTAAATTACAGAGAACTGTATTTACACGTGCTTCCTAGTTTTGTTTCCAAGTCAGTACAATTTTCCTTTCTTTTGCTTGGTATGATAATGTACTGACCTACAGTGGTAAACACCCAGAATTAAATACTATTAGTTGCTTCTATGTAACTTTATTTATTTCAGACAGTTTGCTATTGTACTTAAGTTTTTGGTTAACAATTTATCAATTTCTTCTACTTTCTGTTAATACTTTATTTGATTTTATTAATAATTCATTTAATTTACATTACAATTTTCAATAATAGCAAGTAATAAAATTTGACTTGGCTTGGCTCCTACTTTTATACTCTATTACTGCAAACAAGTCACATAGCATTGTCTATCTCCTGCTTCAAACCCGTAAGAAGAACCTGAGATTCCAGAAGGGCAGTCTAGTTACTGAGAAACTGTCAAAATAATTGCCTTCATGCAGCACCTAGAGGTTTATGTTTCTTAGTGGTATCATTTGAGGAACACCTAACAGTTGCATTTAAGGCCCTTACATTTTGTATCCCCATAATGTGTTTTGTTACGTACAGAATATTTGTTTTACTAATGTCTTTATAGCATAAAGCATTTGTTAGCCCTGTGATTCTATGGAAATAAACAGTGTTAGCCACTATGGTTCTGGTAAAAATGGAATGACTGCCGTCTGTTACTAACTACTGCAAAACAGAAGAAGCAACTGACTACATACACAATTTTGTCAGACAGTTTAGCTGATAGGGTTAAGGCTATTTAGTATAAATGAGCTTCATCTTGCAGTTATGGGTTTGAGTCTCATTACCTCCAACTTGCAAACTGTATAACTGTAAGTCACTTAATCAGGTAGGGCTCCCAAAGGTCACCACTGAAAAGGGAAACTTGCCATTGTCAGACTTATAAGATTAACACAAGATAAGGTTTACATCTTTGCAAATAATGGAATCATTTTCTGTACTAAGTGGGATACATGAAACGTTATAACTGCCAGTATACTAATGTTTCAGCAGTGCAGAAGCTGTAAGATGTAAGCAGTATGCAACTGAGTGATGAGGATGATTTTAATGCTCTAAGTAAATGCTCTAAATATGAGAAATGAAGGTAACAGTCTGTAATGACCTTAAAGAGATAATTCAGAAAGACAGGGCTGCCGCAATGGTTGTCTTACTGCTGGGTTGTAGATGGAAGGATAACTCCAGCAGAAAGTGTAAGCCGATGTTACACTGTTGTTGTATACATGTCTGCTGGATTTCAATCTGAATGCCAAAAAAAGCCTGGAAGTTAGTTATGCATTACGTTTCTGAGTCCATACGTTGATTAGCTTTCTCCTGACAGTGTTACTGGCTGACATGGAATTGTAGTCATTGACTCCATTTATTCTGACATCAGATAAGCATATAAGATCATAAGGGGCCTACACCCCATCGTGACCTGTATGTGGGAACTTCATCTTCATCAGACCATGACTACATCCATAACCTATATAATTTACTGCAGCACCATCATACAAATTGTAGTAGAAATGGACCTTCCTGTGTTTTGACATGCTGTGTCAATCTATGCAAAAAAAATGCTCTTGGGTGGTCATACAGTGAAAGTACCACATCTGAATTAAATTACAGATTGCATCAAAAGCCCAAAAGTTCTACAGGAAAAGAAATACCTGGAAAAGAAGCAAAAGACTGCAGATATAGCAGGTACTCTAAGGGAGACTGTTTCAGCAAGATTACATAGAATCAGAAAATGCTATGAATCTGTAGCATGTATATATGTATTTATTTTTCATTATCTTCATTTGTTAACCAGGATAGTCTGATAGAGCTAAAAGCCATTTTAAAGTGAAGGTGTGAGGAGAAAAGCTACAAGACAAAGATTATACAGATAACAATTTACAGCAGATATAAATATTACAGTTGGTTCAAAAAGCTGCTTTGTAGTGTAAGGAAGAGATTTATTTATTGAAATGATGTTCGATTCCTGAAAAAGTTAAATCTGATTCAAGAGGGGTAAATGCAGCTTAAGGATTTGCAGAAGGGATTATGGTAAACGAAACAAATATAGAAAAAGAAAAAAAGAGCAAAACAACTAAAGCCCACTTAACTCAGTTTGCAGAAAGGATTATGGAAAAAGAGTGTGATACAGAAAAAATGAAAAACAAGACATCTAAATCCCACTTATCCTTGAATCTCTCAGACTGCATGCCCCCATCATCTCCAGCACTAAAGATACTTCCTTCCTGGGACATGACAATCTACATGGCTGTTTAATAAACAGTGCTGAAAAAGCCCTGGTACAGATCCAGATCGATGTGGCTTCATAAAGGGTGGCTAGACATTTTGTAATACTTGAATCCTTGCACATAGCTTGCACTAATTCTACCAATGTTTCTGGGACTTCGAATCATCACAGGACTGCCCAAATCAGCTTTCTTGGCCCTTGTCATAGGTTCATAGGTAGGTACTAGGCTATCGGCCCTAGGGCCTATACAAGCCCAGCCAAAAAGATACCCTGGCTTTTGTCACCAAGAAAATTATTTTCCTGTACCACTGTCGAGCAGAGCCACAGAAGTGATCCCCGGGGTGAATTTCCTATTTCCCATCCAATCAAGACTTTTCTTGAAGAGTACTAATGAGGAGCTTTGTTTGATATAGATAGGTAGTTTATTCCAGAGTATGGGAAGTCTCTAGGACAGGAATCTATCCCTCAGGCATGTTCTGTTTATTGTGGTGACAAGGTTTAGGTCCCTAGAGCATGTAGCTTCGAGGGATTGGGACTTCTTTAAGTGGAGCATGTCCACCAGCTCTGGGTTTGACATAGCTTTGTATGTTAGGCAGAGATCACCTCTGAGTAGGCAATATGCGACGGAGTAAAGCTGGAGTTTTTTGAGATGGTCTGCATAGGGCATCTGCTTGAGGCCGATAATCCTCTTTGTGAGGTATTTCTGTGGCCTTTCCAGTTGTTGTAGATGTCTTGTGAGGTACATACCAAAAGGGGCATTATACTCTATAATGGGTCTAATGGGTGATGAGTAGAGGGGAACAATGACCTCTTTTTTTCTGGATGAGAAACCTTTTGTGATGAGGTGTGCCACATAGAAGGATTTCCTGACTACTGTGGCGATGTGATTATCAAAGGAGAGACTACTGTCCACCTGTGTCCTAAGGTCTCTTATCACACTTTTGGTGTTAAGTATACTACCACCTATATTGTAGTTCATGGGTACAGACGTTTTACCAAAGGGGATGACAATGCACTTTTTGGCATTGAGCTTGAGGCCATGGCTTTGACACCAGGCATCTGTCTCAGTGAGGCCCTTTTGTAGGATGTCCACATCGTTAGGAGTTTCAATTATGGTTTCTAGTTTGCAATTATCTGCAAACTTCATTAGCCAAAGACCTTCTGTGTTAGCCTGTTCTTCAGAGAAGTAGATACCAAACAGGAGAGGACCCAGGACTGAACCCTGTGGTACTCCACTTGTCACTGGTCTGAAGTCTGATTTGGAGTCTGCTACTTTCACAGTGTGGGTTCTGTCAGTGAGCCAGTTGGCAACCCATCTTTTGACATAGGGATTTATACCTAGTTTAGTGAGTTTATCTATAATTCCAGAGTGGGGGATGGTGTTGAAAGCCTTGGCAAGATCTAGATAGGCTGTGTGAACCACCTTACCCTCCTCTACGGCTTTGGTGACTGCTTCAAAGAAGTCTATCAGGTTTAGGAGACATGATCTGCCTTTTAGAGTTTGGCGATTACCAATGTCTTTGTTTATAAGTTCCATGATGATACGTTCCATGGCGTTGCAGACCAGGCTCGTCAGGCTAATGGGGCAGTAGTTCCCAGGATCCGTTGTGGCTCCCCCCTTGTGGAGTGGGATAACCATTGCTGTGCACCATTCAGTGGGCACAACGCCAGAGGTGAGGCTATGATTGAACATGGTACTTAGGTGGGGTGCCAGTTTGTTCTGTAGTTCATGTAGAATGCAGCCTGGGATGTTGTCTGGTCCCATGGATGCTGTGTTCTTGGCTTTGGAGAGTGTGGTTTTTACCTGTGCAGCCATGATTACAGGAACTTTGCATTCTTCCAGTATAGAGATGGGCCCTTTAGGGGGTGAAAGGGGGGTAAAGTTAGCACTGAACCTATCTGCCAGGATGTTGGCAATATCAGTTGGGTCTGTATATTTAGTGCCATTGTGCTGTAACTCAGAGCAGATCTGAGTGTTGCCATTGAGATTCTTTCTCCAAGTCTGGGAATGCCAGTTAGACTCTTTCTTCATCTCTAGCTTCTTCTCAACTATCTGCCTCACTGTAAACTTTGGGTCTGTTGTGCAGCATCCTGATCTGGATCCAAACTGCTTATCTCTTACCTAACTTTCAACCATATTTGTTTATTTATCACCCTCTCCAGAAGTTTCATGCAATGTGACAGGAGTTGGATACCTCTGTACTACCCACAGTTGTAAATGCCCCTTTGTTATTGAGCACTGGCATAAGTATGCTTATTCCCCAGTCATCTGGGATATACCTTTCACTCCATAATGCTATGAGTATAGTCAGGAGCCATTTCTCTCCTATCTCACCCAACATCTTTATCATATCTGTTGTGGCTTCATCTGTGCCTGCTGCTTTCAAACTTTCATTTTCCTTACTGTGGTTCTTACTTCTTCTATGGTGGGCTCTTCCTCTTCTCTCATTGTAGGCAATGTGAAGAAAATGAAAACACTGTCATCTGTGTTACCATGTCTGGCAGGAGATTTGTGCATATTCTCAGATTAACTTGTGTTGTATGTCAGCATGCCTAACTGTGAAAATGTAAATAAGTTTTTTTAAATGTTGACTATTTCCCTGTTTAAACAGAAAGTTTAAAAAATCTGTCAGTGTTTTGATAAAGTTCTAATTGTGCATGTTTGAGAGGGAGATTCTAACGTACTGTGGAGAATTAGCTGAACAGTAGGTGATGTCATTAGAATGCTCCTAATTGTTAGGTGATTATGTGAACAGCTTATTGACAGGAAAAAGAACTTTTTCAAACAGCTGACTGTTATTTTTAAAATAAGACAGTTGAGACTGTTAAGCTGTGCAGTTTGTGAAGAGCAGCTGTTAGTGAAGAGTTGCAGTCACTGGACACCCATGAAAGAGAACTCATCAAAAACTGTAAGCCTGCCTTGCCTTAATGTCATATGTTAGATTAGCTCACGGACAGTATTGTCTAGTTAGATTAATAAAGCTTAGTGATTAAGATGGAGTTTTTGTAGAATGATGGACTTCTATCCTACAGTTTAATTTTACATTTCTGGTAATTGAATTCCGGTGTTTATTGAAAGTTATTGATTTACATTCTTGTAATTATCTTACTTGTTATTAAATATTTTCCATTATTTTACACTGTGGCTTGAAATCAGTGTTTTTTCTTTAGAGATTAGAGAGTGGTTATACCTGTTTGATACTCCCCATGTCACCTCAAAGGCCTGGTTGCTTCTGGTCATAGCTGTCATTTATTTTGATATTTAATTTTCATAATTGGACACCCCTTTAGAAGGGCATGAAGACACTCTGAATGATGGCAGCATTACCATATTATTTTGGGGAAGGGGCACAACTGGAAATCTGTGTCAGGCTTTCCAAGAAGTGTTTGGTTGTGTGAGATTTAAATTTACTTTTAGTGCGAGTGTATCAGAGGTCTTAAACTAGGACATATTGCTCTGAAGTGTGTAATAAGGAGTTACATTAGGGGTGGACAGAAGTATACAGTCCAGTCCTAGATTATTTAGCATGTTCATGTTGTGCTGTTAAGGGAAAATTGTGAATTATTACCCCCAAGTAACAGTTCACACTGGAGTCAGTAGTAAGGACTGAAGCTCCGTAATTGCTGTCCCAGGTTAGTGGGGGATGTCACATTTAATTAGTGACAGTCCAGTGGGATATAGCCGGACATCACATTAACTGGTGGCAGCAGTGGTATTTTTAATTAGATTCCAGTAGCTTGTGGGTAGTTGTCATTAAGGTGTGCACTCTTGACAGCCACAAGGTAAACATTCAGAATTTCAGTCCACCACAGTTTTATTTTTTTTTTTAGTTAGATAGTCATGGATAGCTGGCAAGGATGTCAGCAGGAGATTTTAGCAAGCTGACAAAGATCCAGTTGGCTAAGCAGTGTGAAACCAGAGGATTGGTGCATGCCAGCCTGACCAAGGAAGCAATGATTTCAGCCTTGGTTGCAGCCATAGCTCAGACTAGCCGTTTGGAGAATATCCAGTTTGGTGTTGGTGATGTGCAGCCTGCCGAGACGAGACAATCCACATTTTCCTCAGAGGACCTGAGAATCCGTCTGGAGTTGGAAAGACCGAACCTGGAATCCAAACATCTTGAACGGGAATCAGCACAGTGACTGTGCCTGGAAACCCAATGACTGGAGGCTGAAGAAAGGGAGAGAATGCAACATCTGGAGGCTGAGAAGAAACACAGTCAATATGAATTGGAAACCAAATGCCTTGAACTGGAATCAGCACAGAGGCTGAGGCATTTAGAAGCCGAGGACAATGAGAGATACTGCCAGCATGAAATGCAGCTTCAAAACCTTCAAGAGGGTTATGGATGTAATGGAGAAGGGAATAACCAGACCCCCAAAGCTGTACAGGTCAGTAAACATTTTCCTCAGTACAGGGATGGGGATGACTTTGACAGTTTTATTCATATTTCCAGATGGTATGTAGACAATATGATGTTGACCATAAACTCTGGGTTCAGCTCCTGACTCCCTTACTCCATGGTAAAGCTGTTCAGGCCATGTCAAAATTGTCTATTGTAGATTGTTTGAATTATGTTAAAGTTAATAACTCTCTTCTAGACTGTTTTAAACTAACACCTGAAGTTTACAGAAAAACGTTTCATGAGCATAGACACAAGGCAGATGAAAGTATACGTGATTATATTGCTGACTTAAGTACTTACTTCCACAGATGGGTGAGTGGGTGTCAGGTCACCACTTTTGAGGGACTGGCAGACCTTTTGGTGAGGGAACAAGCCCTCAGTACTTTCTCTGATGACATGAGAGTCTGGTTAGCACAGCGTGAGTGCAACTCTGCAGAGGAACTGGGGAGAAAAGGGGATCTCTACTTGGCAAGCAGAACACCACTGCATAGAAAATGGATACCCAGTGCTGTACATAGACATAAGGGAACCCATGGGGGTCAGTCTAAACCACTCTGACAGAGTACACCCATAATGGGGGAAACTACTAATCGAAGTCCACAGTTAGGGATTAGATATTCCAAGTGTAACCAAAGGGGAACACATTGCAGCCAAATGTACAACAAGACAAGGTGAGGAAGGCAGTAAGGGTGCATGACAAACTGCCAGTGGTAAGTTGTTTAGGAACACCTGGGATGCCAAATTATCGCCAACATTTATATCCTGTCTTAGTAGATATTAAATAGGTAACTGCTAAGAGGGACACAGCTTCTGATATAACCATTGTGAGGCCTGCAGTGGTTAAAGAAGAGCAGTACTTGCTTGGGCAGTTCGCTTCAGTCAGAGCATTGGGAGGGACCCCATTACAAATACCTTTAGCTAGGGTTCATCTTGACTGGGAGGGTGGAAGAGGAAGCAAGCAAATAGGTGTGTTTGAGGATATTTGTTGCAGATGTCCTGATTGGGAATGATTTTGATGATGCCGTACCTTGTGTACATGCAGTGACATGCAGTCAGGTGTGTAGAAAGGCATATAGGTCCAGTAGTCTGGGACAGACCCAGAAAGGTCTCATACCTGAAGCTGGAACTGGTGAGGTAGCTGTTTCAGAGAAGGTGCTATCTGGCAACAGTAAGTCTGAGTGTGAGCCACAGCTGCTGCTGGGTACTGATGTTCCCTTGGACACTGTGACTGCAAGGATGGAGTTGAGTGGTGGTACCCAGAATAACAGTGAGGTGCAGCTTTTGGAAGTGACTAGGCTTCCTGTGGAAGGGGAGCTTGTGTTTGAGAATATTCCTGCAGATGTCCTGATAGGGATTGACTGTGGTGCTACAGTGCCTTGTGTGCATCCAGTGACACATAGTCAGGCTGGGAAAGAGGCATGTAGGTCCAGTAGTCTGGGTGAGAACCAGACAGATATCATACCTGTAGCTGGGAATAGTGTGGTGGCTGTTTCAGAAAAGGAGCTATCCTGTAGCAGTAAGTCTGAAAGTGAGCCACAGCTGCTGGGAGGTACTGATGGTTCCTTGTACATGGTGACTGCAAGGATGGAGGTCAGTAATAGTACTTTGAGTGGCAGTGAGGTACAGCTGTCAGAAGATACTAGGCCTCCTGCAGAAGGGGAGCTTGGGAGGGTCACAAATTTGCAGTTGAGACAGGCTCAACTAATGGACCCTACAGTACAAAGCTTGAGGGAGACGGTTAAGGAAGCACCTGAGGTTTAAGGATGAGGGGAGTCTGTATACGGGAACAAAGGTTTGTTGTATAAAGAGTGGACACCTAAGGGAGGGCTGGAAGGTGAAGTAGTACGGCAGTTGGTAAAGCCTAGAGTCTACTGCCTACCACTTCTAGTTATAGTCCCTGATAATCCTTGTGCAGATGATACTGAGGCAGAGAAGGAAGGTTATGCATAGAAAGTGGACTTCTAAAGGAGGTGAAAGGTGAGGTAGTGTGGTAGTTGGTACAGGCTAGAGCCTACCATCCACCACTTCTAGCTAAAGTCCCTAATATTCCTTTTCCAGGTAATCTTGATATAGAAAAGGTGGCAAGTGCTTTGCTAGGAATATTCAGCAGAGTAGGTTTTCCACAGGAAATACTGACTGACCAAGGTGTCAACTTCATGTCATACCTGCTGACTTGTCTGTGGAAGTGTTGTGGGGTGAAACATTTTAAGAACACTCCCTACTATCTCCAGACTAATGGTCTTGTGGAAAGGTTAAACTCTATATTGAAGGTCATGCTATGGGCATTTGCAGACCAACATGTGAGGGATGTCCTGGATAGATTAAGTAGGGCAGGATTATCCATTAAACCCAGTAAGTGTCAACTGGGTATGGCAGAGTTCACTTACTTAGGACACAGAGTGGGAATTGTTAAAATTAAGTCACAGCCTGTCAAGGTGGAAACTATCCAAGCATGGCCAGTTAAACAACTAAGAGCATTCCTAGGGACAGCAGGGGACTATAGGAAATTTGTGCCCAATTACAGTACCATAGCTGCACACCTTTACTGGCCTAACTAGGAAGAATAAATCAGATAAGGTAGTGTGGACCACAGATTGTGAACAGGCATTCCAAAAACTAAAAGAGATTTTGGGAGGACCCCCTGTGTTAGCCAGCCCAGATTACAATAAAGAATTTATTGTACAAGTAGATGCTTCAAATTATGGAGTGGGGCTGTGCTCAGCCAGGTTTCTGCAGATGGAGAAGAGCACCTAGTGGTATATCTCAGCAATAGACTCCAGCCTAGAGAAGAGTGTTATGCAGCCGTGAAAAAAAGAGTGTTTGGCCATAGTGCAGGCATTCCAAAAGCTGCAGCCCTCCCTTTATGGGAGAAAATTCACCGTACTCACAGATCATGACCCTTTAACATGGCTTAATAGGGTCAGTAAGCAAAATGCCAAGTTATTGAGGTGGAGTCTAGGATTGCAAGCATACGATATGACCATACAACAATGCAGTGAAGTTAACAATGCCAACACAGATGGATTGTCCAGGAGAGGAGTGGGTTAATATTCCCAGGTAGACACATTTTTTCTCAAGTGTCGGTTTTCAACGGTCACTTAAAAATCATGCTTGAGTCATAAGTGGAGGATATATGTAAGAAAATGAAAACACTTTCAGCTGTGTTAGCATGTCTGGCAGGAGATTTGTGCATATTCTCAGATTAACTTGTATTGTATGCCAGCATACTTTACTGTGAAAATGTAAATAAGTTTTTAAATTTTTAATAGTTCCCTGCTTAACCAGAATGTTTAAAAAAATCTCTCAATGTTTTGATACATTTCTAATTGCACATGTTTGAGAGGGAGATTCTAAAGTACTGTGGAGAATCAGCTGAACTGTACGTGATGTCATTAGAATGCTCCTGATTGCTAGGTGATTATTTGAACAACTGATTAACATGAAGAAGAACTTTTTCAAACAGCTGACTGTTATTTTTAAAATAAAATAGTTGATACTGTTAAGCTGTGCAGTTAGTCAAGTAATGAGTGGTTTGTGAAGAGCAGCTGTTAGGAAAGAGTTGCAGTCACTGCATTTGCCTAGCTATTATGTGTTAGATTAGATCAGAGACAGTATTGTCTAGTTAGATTAGGAAAGCTTAGTTATTAAGATATTTTTTTTCTAGAATGATGGACTTCTATTCTACAGTTTAATTTTATATTTCCGGTTATTGAATTATGGTGTTTATTGAAAGTTATTGATTTTGATTTACTGAAGCTATGAAGGTGCAGCAGTAGCATTGTCGCCTCACAGCAAGAGGTTCTCCCATTCGATTCCCAGCTGAAGCACCTTCTGTGTGGAGTCTGCATGTCCTCCCCATGGTCGAGTGGCATTCAAAAGACATGCATAAATGGGTGTGCCTTCGTTGAAGGTTGGGCATCGAGCTGGCACCTCGGCATCATAATAATCAACTGCTAATCATTAGCGGACCGGAGTTCCGCTGTGGCAACCCCTAACCGGGAAAAGCCGAAAGAAAAACAACAACAACAACAACACTGAAAGTTATTGATTTACATTCTTGCAATCATTTTACTTATTATTAATGTTTTCAATTACTTTACATTGTGGCTGGAAATCAGTGTTTTTCTTTATAGATTAGAGAGTGCTTATACCTGTTTGATACTCCTCGGGTCACCTCAAAGGCCTGGTCGCTTCTGGTCATACCTATCATTTATTTTGATATTTAATTTTCATAACTGGACACCCCTTTAGAAGGGCATGATAAGACACTCTGATTGGTGGCAGCATTACCGTACTATTTTGGGGAAGGGACACAGCTGGAAATCTGTGTCAGGCTTTCCCAGAAGTGTTTGGATGTGTGAGCTTTAAATTTACTTTAAGTGTGAGTGTATCAGAGGTCTTAAACAGGGACATTTCTGAAGTGTGTAATATTGAGTTATATTAGGGGTGGACAGAAGTATACAGTCCAGTCCCAGATTATTGAGCATATTCCTGTTGTGCTCTTAGGGGAAAATTGTGAAATATTACTCCTGTTTAAATGGCAGTCTCACATTAGAGTCAGTAGTAAGCACTGAAGCTCCTTAGTTACTGACCCAGAATAGTGGGGGGACATCGCATTTCTGGGATACAGCCAGATGTCACAGGCTGTGTCTAGGGCAATACCTCTTCTGTGGGGTTTTCTTCATTCAGAAGCTGCTGGAGGTACTTTTTCCATCTGTCTTTGATGTCCTGTGGACTGGTGTGCAAGTTGTTGCTGGCATCCCTTATGTAGGTGCCTATCTTATTTATGTTTCTGTCTTTACTCTGCAATGTAATATAGTTTATTTGTGTCATCTACTGAGTCACTTTCCAGAAGTTGGTAGAGTGCCCCTGATGCCTTATTCTTTGCTATTGCAACTCGTCTCTTAGCCTCTTTGTTAGCCAACCAGTATTCCTTCCTAGCTTGGCCCATCTTTTCTATCTCCTACTTTTTCCTGCACTCCTTCTTTCTTATAGGTTCACAGTTAAAGACATCCTGGACTTCTGCATTCCACCACCAGCTTTCCTTAAGTACTTTATTTCCAGGCTTGGCTCAGCCACACATTTGTTCTGTAGTCCTCACAAATGTTGTTTTGAGGTGCTGCCATTCTTCTTCAACTCCACCTTTTTCATCTTCTTAACCTGCTACAGCCTTGAGTAATTTATTGAACTGCTGTGCTTTCTCTTCAGCCAACTTCCAGGTCTTCAGCCTGGCCTCTGTTGACTTTAGAGACTTCTCTGACTACTGCTTACAGCTAATTGTGGCAACTAGTGGTTTATGTTGTGGGCTGACTGTTTCACTAGGGATGACTTTGCAATCACTGATTCCACCCCAGTGCCCTTTTCTTACTAGGAGAAAGTCTACCTGAGTTGCATATTTGCCACTCTTGTATGTGATCTTGTAACTGTCTCTCTTTCTGAACCACGTGTTGACTACTATCAAGCCATTTGCTAGACAGATATCTAGAACAGTCTCTCCTTCTTTATTCCTGTTGCCACACCTATGTATACCCAATAATTCTTCATATCCTCTTCTGTCTGTCCTGATATGTGCATTCAAGTCACCCATTATTAACACCAATTCATGTTGTCCCACTTTATCTAGTCTTCTTCATCCTGCAACTGCTGTCTGAATGCACTCTTTTTCTAACTATCACAACCCTGCTGTGGGGCATAGGCTGAAATTATGACTACTGTCATATCATTAAGTTGAAGTCTGATTGCTATAAGTCTGCCACTAATTCTGATGATATCCCTCACTGCCTTCTGAAGCTTCTCCCTCACCATAATTCCCACACCATTTTACCCTGTCCTCCGCCTGAGCAGTAGACTCTGCATCCATGCCAAGTGTCTTTGCTGCATTGCCCTTCCATTTTGTCTCTTGGATACATGGGATGTCCAGCCTGCTTTGTTCCATCATGTCATCCACTTCCAAGCTGTGTCCTATCAGTGAACCTACATTGATTGTAACAATTCTTAGTTCATGTTTAGCAGGCTGATTGGTTTTACATCTAGCTTTTGCTCAACAGAGTCCGAGCTGGACAACTGGACACCAGTCAATCAGTAGCTTATGGACCCAGGACTGCTGGGCTTTATGGCAGACATACACCAGCCAATAGCATTGGCGGATCCAGGGTTTTACAAAGGGGGGGGTGCAGTCTAGAAAGTTGACAAGTGAGGTGGGGAGGCAGGAAAGCAAAACACTGAGGAAGGGGGATGTGGAAGGATCACCTTAAGATATTGTATCAGCATGTGTGAAAACACAGCAACATACAGTCATTTGCAAAACATTGGGGGTGGTGGGTCGAGTGAGCACAACGGTTAAGGTTTTCACCTCAGACACAAAGTATTGGGTTTGATTCTGATCTCAGCTTATTAGCTAGCCTTATTATTACCATTCATGACAGTTAGCCTAATATTCTCATATGATCCAGTGAACCTGGTGTGGTTGTGTTAGTGGAGGTACATAACTCCTATCCAGCACACAGCATATTAACAAACATTACCAGTTGTTTCAAGACATACCTAGAGGATAGGTTTGGTTGCCCATATGAAGTAGTTCTTTTATATGGCATACCTGACATAAGCATTATGATAACATAGCAAAGAATCCCAGTGAAGGTGATATCACCCCAAGACCCATAGCAAATGTAAGTAATTTAAGTAAACAATGATTTATATGAAACCAGCAAAGTTAATTTATGTAAATAATTTTGTGTGTGCAAGTGAAGTTCAGTTAGTTAAAGAACATTGCAAGTTAAGGAAATACACATTTTATGAAAAAATTCCTAAAAACAGTCAGTTAAATTATATGCAATGTACAAACCCAAATTTAAGTACTGTAGCATTTCCCAAAGGACAGTAACACAAATGTACTTTGTCTGGCCAGCCTAATATGCAAAGCCATGGAAAGCCTTATTAGGAAACAGCAACCCTCCGAATACTGTTTACATTTTAGTTTGGATTTGTCAAGGGCAGGTCATGCTTACCAAATGTAATGTACTTTTTTGCAAAGGTCACCAATGCAATATAGGAAAGCAAAATGGTACACATTGCATACCTTGACCTAGCTAAAGCTTTTGACACAATCCCCCACTCAGGCATTGTAGAACAGCTAAATAAACTAGGAATAAACTATGGTCACCTACTGGATTGCCACATGGCTCACAGATGAGATGCAAGAAAGCAAAATTGACAAAGTTACCTCCAGAAAGAGATGAGCTACTGGTGGAGTCCCAAGGGTTCTGTGCTGGGGCCTCTCCTGTTTAACATCTACTTTTCTGACGTAAAAGTCAATACCAAAGAGCTCTGAATGACTAAGTTTGCACATGACTACAAGTTAGGAGCAGTCACTGAACCCCAAATTACACAGCCATCCTACTGGACGGTTTGTCCCAAACAACTGGTGCCACAATCATGGACCAAAATGAAATGCCAGTAAATGCATTATTGTATCCTTTGGAAGTCATCTACCTCAGGAAAACAACTATGATGACAATAAGACCTTAAGAATAGACTTGTTTGGGTTTTCTGAACTTATCTGGACAGTGACCTAAATTTTGACCAGTATGTCTACTTATGTAAGAAAGTGCTTCTATATTAAACAGCTTAAAGAAATGGGTTATGTCTAGATCTAGGATGTCACTGCCCTCCTTTACTCAGCACTCCTTAGGCCAGTCATTGAGCATAATGCTCCCTTTGGCCTGTATCTGTCCAGACACATGCAACTGGAATGCCCACAAAGAAGCCTTACTAAAAGGATACTAGGGCTAAACAATATGTCCTACACAGACTAAAGTCTGCCATTTGCTTTCTTCCACTGACTGCCTCCCATAGCTCTCAACCCCTCATCTCCAAAATATAGAACATAATGTGACAATATGGAGCAAGAGGCAAACATTTACTAATAGCCTCATCTAAGATGCTCATAGCATAAGTATGAGAAAACAGAGAATTGCGCCCAGGAGGTCTTTGAAGTTTGGGTAAGTTACATGCAAGTACCTCTGCATGTGTGGGTCTGTGTGTGTTTTTTTGTGATGCAAGTGTTGTGTGCGAGTCATTGACAACTTGTTTGTTGCCTTTTAGGTCTTTATGTGACAGTCTACCCTCTGATGTCAATGTATAACTACATCTCTTGCTTATTATATTTGTCTGTTCATGAATTAAGTGGCTGTCAGTGTACATAAGGCAATTGTTACATTGCCTCAGGATGCCCATGTCCTCCAAACTGGATGCAGAGATAGCAGGAAAGTGCCCATCCATGGTTGCAGGTCACAATGTGTACTTGAAAGGATATAAGTGGAGGAGGTTTGTTACAGGATGAGGGAAAGGCGCTTATTTGGTGTAATCTGCAGCTAACCTAACCAACGATGCTGCCCAGTGCCAAGCCAGATGCTGTCAGAGTAGCAATGGTCCTGGGTGCAATAATAAAGGAAATAACACAGTAAACTTTCATAGCATAATGAAATTAAGCAATGTTTCCAGAGGTTTGTGTCAGTACAAGACACTGGCACAGTGAGCAGCTCTGTGCAAATGTGCCATATTTATACTAATACTGGAAATACAGAAAACTGACTACTGAGCCCTCTGGCCAATAAAAGGACTACACTTAGCCCTTTTGTGTGTTTCCCATCTCAGACCAGGTAAACACCTACTAACACTAGATTAATATAATATCATCACAAACCTCCACTACTTACTCCTGATGTCCTCATCACTCTACAATTATGAACAAGTCAGACTTTAATATCTAAAGTGCATTCTGTACTAAATTTTGGATGAAGTACCATCAGGGACATCTCTTGCCAAAGCTGCGACTAAAAAAAAAAAGGCATTCCTGACCTACTTAATTCAGTTAACAAAGAAGCAAAGAACCTGAGAGAAACTAAGGGTACAAATGACCAGTTTAAAATTCAAAATTATGGCAAATTGTTTTTTTTTGCCCGAGGGGTAATAAGCATCTGAAAATGTATGACCAAAGCTGAAAGATTTCAGCTCTATTAAGCAGGTGTGAAACAATTACAAAAGCATAGTTACTGGTGACAGCTGAGTTTATAAGTGGTAGGGTATAATTGGCAGCTTTTACAGTCGACATAGAAAACCCACAAATATAATAAAAAATCTAATGGACCACAGCTGAAGAGTATACAGTTGAAATCAGTGTTGTTTAATACACAAAGTAAGCGCTTTCACGATCTGTAACTGACTGATTATTCAGAAGACTTAGCAGTCAGTTGTGAAAGCGCTTACTTTGTGTATTAAACAACATTGGTTTCAACTATATACCCTTCAGCTGTGGTCTGTTTGATTTTTCATTATATTTGTGAGGCTCTGAGGTGAAGACAGAGCATCTACCCAGTTACAGAACAGTTTATTGTCTATACATAGAAAACCCACAGTTCATTATAAATCCTTATAAGGAAAGTTGCAGACTCTCAAACTTTCTGTTATACTGACTAACACACAAGTCATAAAATGTACAGGAATTTATTTGCCTAGTAGTAGAAAAGTTAGATTTCCATCTGGGAGTTTAGATTTCCATCTGGGAGTTTAGATTTCCATCTGGGAGTTCAGAGATCAGGGTTCTGGAACAATGTTATGCTACAAATAGCCCAGCCAGAAACAGCGGAAGGAAGCTATTATTCCTTAAAAGGATGGAGTATAGTGATGACAATTTGATCTGACCTGATCTTCAAAAAAGGCAGGAATTTTGGCACATGCAAGTGCTTAGTAAGTAGGGCACTTATTGACATCAGTGTAATGCTCCTGACAAACAAAACAGGAAGAAAAATTAATAAATACCACTTCTGTTTAGTTGACATGAAAGCTATCAAAGCACAACAGCACTCAGCAAATCCAAAGTTAGACAACTTATCTATGCTCAAAGACACCGACTATACAACCTCTTTTTGAGGTGGAGGAGGGAGCAATAATTGTACTTTCCAGTAATAACATTTGTAAGTGGGTTGGAACCCCTAACTCCAAGTCTAAGAGGAGAGGGGTTATGTAGGTGCCATTCTCAAATCATATTAATGGAACATACAACTTGCAGATATAGTTATAATACCATGTAAAATAACGAGAAATGAGTCCTTATGGGATGACGCACATTAGTGCGCAGCACCATGGGGGCACATCTCTCAAATTCTTTGACAAACCCAAAAATTAGGGGGGGAGGGAACAAAGGCTCAAAAATCAGCAACAAACTGTATTATTTTAATTCACTTAAAAAGAACAGGTGTTGCATCAACGTGCATTTACTGACTGAGAAATAAAACACTCAAACACTGACTGACTGTAATCGTCACTGATTTGCCGGAAAACCAAAAATGTTAAGAGACATAATATAATCAGGGACAGCTGAGAGACATGCAAGCACGTCAGGCAATCATTTACATTACTGCCAAGGTGCTGGAGAGATGCGGCAAAAGTGCATCACATACTAAATCTAAAGTTCCCGTAAAGCAATTAAATCATAAAAGCTTCTGACAACTTTACCAAACTTTGTATTACAACAATGGATTGATTTTCTCCACTAAATCTCTTAACAAAATGACCCATGCATCTAACAATCTTCAAGTGGATAATTTAAAAGCACAAGGAAACTGTTAAGATAGTCACTGCGAGTTTATTTCATCAATCATCTGTAACACCATTCAATATCATTATGTGCAAGACATAATCATCATTTGAGTTTAGATATTTAAATTATAACTGTTATTCACTTGCAATAATGGAAAAACCTTGTAGACGGTCATCAGACATTCGTCAAACAGCAACTCAACATGTATAAACTAAGCACAGTCCATTGAACAGTCACATTTTCAGAGTCCTGTCTCTCTTCTCTCTTAACCTCACTGTTTCACTCATTAAAACACAGTAATCCTTAAGCTCAGAATAGAGCTGCAGAAAAATTTCTTCAGTTGTTACAAGCAATTAAATAGACTTACAGAATTTAGAGATTTCATGTCACAAAGCATAATCCACACACTCTCTTACCTGATCAAGTGATTCAAGTCCAACTACATTTCGGAATTCCCGCTCGCAGCGATAATCCATATGATTTGCGACTGTCGTTTTCTTCCACTCGCTCGCTCATTACTGCACATTTCCCACTCACAGCCAGCCGGACATACCATGAGCTCACTTCCGCGTGTCTGGTGTCCTCCTTAAAGGAGCCAACACCAAATATGTACGTACTTTTTTTTTTTAAAAAAAAGCTACTTTATGTTACTGCTTTCCAATGTCCTAGCCAAGCTACAGAATCAGTTTAAAAAGGGGGAGACGTGCGCCCCTGCGCCAAAGCCTAAATCTGCCACTGAATAGGACCAAATACACCTCTGCCACCATTAGCAGAGGTCTCTGGCATTGGCTGGAGTAGGCTGGGTCCTCAACCTACTTAACACCAGCAAATACTCATGCCCATTTGGGAACATTAGTCAACACAGCCAAATCACCTAGAGTAATATTTTACATTGCATGGCTAGCCCTGACACAATGTGCAGTCTGTGATCTGTGTTCTATCATGAAGATAATCTGCATCGCAGTATATGCCCAAAAGGGATTGAGCTACACAACTCTTACCCTATAGGGCACTGTGTAGAGTCTGTGCTGCTGTCCACAGCTCCATTCTTGGGTGAATTTAAAATGCAAACATTCAGCATATTTCTTGGAGGTGGGAGAAACCCCACAGAGACAACATGCAAACTCCAAACAGGCATTAGCTAGGAAGATAAGCCTGAGCCTTGTACCCTGCGCATGGGAGGCAAAAACCTTAATAATTACGCCAACTGTTCTGTCTGTATCACTACTTATGCTAATTAAAAAAGTCACTGGGCTGCTCAAGCTATCCTTTTTTGTTATGTAATACAAATATAGTCAGAAATCAAGCACTTCCGTAGGGTTTTACCACCTAAAACCTATCTGCCATGTACTCACAAATAATGTTAAATATAAAGGAGGGTTCAGTATTTAGGATGACAATGAAATTTCCAGTATTGGACTGCGTCTGTCAGACCGCATCTGAAGAGCCAAGTCAATACCACTTCTTCATGTCTTTTAAGCTAAGCTATTGCTACCTTTGAATATCTGGTGATTAACTCAGCCGAGATCATAGCAGCAAAAATGAAAGCACTAACTGGAGTTAAACCACTTTTATTATATTTACAAAGACCCAAGTACAAAGAAGACTGGTTTAACCAACAACTTGGTTTCATCAGCTGAGATGCTGAAAAGTAGAAGGAGCTCCACAAAGTCTAAAGGGTAAGACACTATAAAGGCCCTCAGGAATTGTGAGTGTTGTCTTTTCTTTGGCTCCAGGGGTGAGGGGAATCTGCCAGTACCCCTTGGTTGAATCTGAGGTGATCAAAAACTTTGGGTTCATGGTCTCAGTATGATCTCATCCTCTCTAGGCTTAGGTAAGTGACAAATTTAAGCATGGATTTCAGTTTTCAGAAATCAATACAAAATATTATGTGGTTATCAAGCTAAGGCACCAACACAGTCAGAATGTTACGTTTACTTTGGGACTTCTCAGTGGTTCCTAGCTTATACATTCTTCTCATTTCTTTACTTACTGCTTTTCTTTGGACTCTGGTATCCAGTACAGTTTTAGGTATACCTTCTCCCTTTTACAGTTCCAGTGCGATGCTCTGTTAAATCCGTTTCACCAGGCAGCTCAGAAGAAAAAAAACATTCTTTCTAAGAAAAAAGTCCTTTTACTTCTGGGAATTAGACAATGTTTCTTCTGTCTGAACAGCAGGAATAGAATTCTCTCACACCATACTATTGCTATCCGTGTCAGCATCTAAGCTGATGAAAGAAACTTTAACTTCTCTCTACAGTTTGAATATATTTATGTAATACATCTGCTCTGATTTTCTCTTTCCATTTTTGTCTTATTTTGTAGTTCACTTCATTCATTTTCTCTACCACTTCTATCAATTGGTCTACAAGATCAATGGCTATCTGCTTGAATAGGATTTTAGTAATAGGCATAGTTAACAGTGGACCTGAACCCAGAATTTGGTGTGATCTATTCTGCCAAGCTGCACAGAAGCTCAAAAGTCTCAGTGTCTTTTATTATACCAGACCAACAGAACCTAGCTAAAGTTCTAGTTTCTATTCTTAAGAGTCCTCTGAAAATATGTCCATATGCCAGTCTCATTACAAGTGTTCTAAAACGTTTTATAACCAACAGCTGGTGCAGTGTTTCTTCTTTTGTTTGTCCTTTACAGCAAGTCATTCCGCAAACTGAAATTGATGCATAGGATGGGGTCAAGTTGCTCTTCTGTTTCTCCTTCTGTTCTAGTTATATCGTCTTAGCCCTGTTTAACGTATCATCTTCCCACTGTGCCTTCCTAAACTTTTCATTGTTTATTTGCAAATCTCTCAAGCACAGTGAAATGATGTACAGGGTATAATCTCTTCACTTATGAAAAAAAGAAATTATGTACTCACCATAACGTTCCATGTTAGTAGTCCAGCCCTTCATTCTTACATATGGGTTCAGAGCCGATCCTCGGCTCTGACTCGGCCTATTACAAAGATCAAAGTCTCTTAGTTAGCTCGTGGCTAGGTAGGTATCCCATAGTGCACCAGTACAATCCCTAGATCTTGTTTGCTGGTAGACTATAGAAGGATAGAAATAAAGGTTATCCAGAAAGAACAACAATAATGAAAGGTCTCCACCCTACCAAGGTAGCACTATCCTATCTCCAGATCCTTTCAGGATGGGTGGGTGGGTTCGTAAGAATGAAGGGTGAGATGGACTACAAACATGGAACATTATGGTGAGTACATAACCTCTTTATGTTCTGTAGTCCTATCTCACCTTCATTCTTACATATGGGAGAGCGTCCCTAGCACCTTATTCCTGGGTGTCTCACAGGAAAATACTCCTAAGTACCGTGGAACCAAAGGAGGCTCTACCCCTTGAGGACAGGTCCAAATTGTAATGAGTGATAAAGGTATGAGGGGTAGCCCAAGTTGCTGCTGCACAAATACTGTCAATTGGATCTCTGACTTGGAAGGCAGCAGATGTAGACTGGGATCGTGTAGAATGAGTCTTAATCTTGAACGGTGGAGTTTTTCCATTGGAAGAGTAAATGAAGGAACTACAGCTCGAAATCCAATTTGACAGAGTCACTTTAGAGACAGGCAGACCTAGTCTAGAATCAGAAAAGGATACAAACAACTGGTTTGAATTTCTGAGTTCCTTAGTCCTGTGAAGGTAGAACCGTAACTGCCTGTAATCATCTAATTGGTGAACTTTGTATTCTGCTGCGTTAGAATGATTAGGGGCCAATCATGAACAAGTGCGTCTCTGAATCAGAAAATAGCAGAACAGATCTTCTGCAAACGGGGACGGCCTTGCTGCGATCTCTTCACCAGTCCAAAAACAAATGCATTATACCTTTTTTTTTTATCTCCCCTCTGGTAATTCTATAGTTTAGTTCAAGTTAGAGTGAGAGCAAACTTTAGGAATAAAGGAAGGATTTGTAAAAAGAGAAACTCTGTCTTTGTGGAAAATCAAATAAGGAGACTTTATAGACAGTGCTTGCAACTCTGAAACTCATCTAGCTGATGTGATGGCTAATAGAAACAAAGTCTTCCAAGACAGAAATTTCAGTAGGCACGAATGAGCAGGTTCAAAAGGCGGTGAAGTTAGCTTGGACAGGACAAAGTTCAGATCCCAGGAAGCTACCAGTTCCTGAAAGGGGGGGTCTCACCAAAGTAGCACCTTTAAGGAAGGTTTTACACAATCTGTGTGACATCAGGTTTGACTCATGCTGACCCAAATGAAAATTAGATATCGCTGCCAATTGAACCCTAATTGTGGCAGCAGCAGACCCCTGATGGAAGAGTTCAGACAAGAATTCTAAAACCATTGGGATGGATGTAGTGTAAGGATCTACATTCCTTTCTTCAGCCCAGATGGAAAACCTTCTCCATTTGCTAGTGTATAACTTCCTAGTGGAAGGTTTATGCGAAGACGTGAGGATGTGGGTCACAGCAGGTGAAAAATCAAGAAGCCTGACTAGGGATGGTATTGGAGCAGCTATGCTGTCAAGTTGAGGGTGTGGAGGCAGAGATGAAGGGAGCCTGACATGTGTGTCAAGAGGTCTGGCTCTTGGTCCAGAATCCATGGATCATCTAGTAGATGAGGCCCGAGAAAGGGGAAACAAACCTGACGAGGCCAGTAAGGAGTGAGGAGAATTATTCTGCTTCCCAAAAACTTAACTTTCTGAATCACTTTGGATATGAGAGGAAAGGGAGGGAAAGCATAAAGGAGTCCCAGGGGCCAATCATGAACAAGTGCGTCTCTCGAGGACTTCCCCAGAGGGGGGATAAGGGAAAAGTAGGTACTGCATTTGGAGTTGATCGGACTGGTGAAGAGATCGCAGCAAGGCCGTCCCCATTTGCAGAAGATCTGTTCTGCTATTTCCTGATTCAGAGACCACTAGTGAGGCATCAAGATTGCCCTGCTGAGTTTGTCGGCTATCACATAGGTTGTCCCTGGGATGTTCGTTGCCACAGAAAGCATTGGGAAGAAATTGCCCACTCCCAAACACAAAGTGCCTTGTTTGTTGAGATACCATACCACTGACATGCTGTCTGATTGGATTGCTATCATCCCTAGAGGAAGACAGTCATGAAGTGCTTGCAATGCTAGAAGCACTGCTCTCATCTCTAGGACAGTGATATGCAGGTGAGCCTCGTGATCTTGCCATGTGCCTTGGACAGTCCTGCCTAGATAATGCCCCCCCCCACCCTATCTGTGGGGCATCCGTGGTCACAGTAGCAACGGGTTGCCGAGGAAGGAATGGGATACCTGTTGTTAGTTGACTGGGTTAAATCCACCAACGGAGGTCCTTTTTGCAAGACTCTGTTATGATGATGTGGTGAGATAGAGGCAGTTGTTGAAATGACCACTGGGACGAAAGAAGCCACTGGAGAATTCGCTTATGTAATCTGGTGAGAGGGACTAACATTATGGTGAAGGCCATGGTCCCTAAGAGTTTCAGCATTGTCTTTGCCTTGACTTTCTGTAGGGGAAGTAGACACAGAATTTGTTGTCTGAGGTTCTGCGCTCTTTCTGCAGGCAGACGAGCTAACATGGCGACTGTGTTTATTTCTGTGCCTATAAAAGTCACAAATTGAGAGGGCAATAAGGCAGACTTTTCCCAATTTATTGTAATCCCCCAAATGGGAACAAAGTCGGAGGGTGGAATCTCTGGTTTGTAGGAGTAGATGCCTGGTAGAGGCAGTCAGGAGCCAGTCGTCCAGGTATGGAAACACCTGGAATCCTAGACGTCTCAGGTGAGCTGTCACTACCACCATACATTTGGTGAACACCCTGGGGGCTGTGCTGAGACCATAGGGCAGAGCACGAAATTGGTAATGACTGGCTCCCAGACGGAAGCATAAATGACTCCTCAATGCTATGTCCATTTTTTATATGGTAGTACGCATCTTGGAGGTCTATGGAGCACATCCAATTGTCTTTCCTTAACTGAGGGAGTACAGACTGCAGTGTCACAATCTGGAACTTGGCCTTCTTTATGGATTTGTTTAGTTTGCTGAGGTCGAAGATGGGCCTCCAGTCCCCTGTACGTTTTGGCACTAAAAAGAATCTGGAGTAAGTTCCAAATCCTATCTGGTCTGCAGGGACGGTTTGGATGACTCTGTTTGCGAGCAACTTTTTCACTTCTACAGTTGCTTGATCCCTGTGATTGGGGGAACATCTGGGATCTTCTTGGGAGTGTGAGGTGGAAGAGAAAAGGGTATGGAGTAACCTCTGGAGATTATTCTTTGTACCCATTTGTCTTGGGTGATGTTTAGCCAGGCTTCTGGATATAAAGATATGTGACCCCCAACTGGCTCCAGAGAAGCACAGCCGGGCCCCACATCAGGAGCGCTGATAGGGATGGCCTCAAAACGAATCACAGCCTCCCTGGTTTTGCGGGCCGCCCCTGCCCGTAGGGCAACTTCTACCATTAGCTCCTCCTCCTCTGAAGGAGGAGTCCCCCTGTGCATCCAGGAAAAATCTCTGGGACTTCTTGAACCACATCTTACCAACTCTCTCACCCTTAGGATATGGTCTAGAGGGGATGGTAAAACATACTCCCAGGCAGAGAGGGTTTTCCCTTCTTGCTTGCACCTGGTGAGTGTATCTTTTACCTTAGGTCCAAACAATGAAGAACCGTCAAAGGGAGCGTTGGTAAAGGTAGACTTGAACGGCTCCACAAAATTACATAAGCATATCCAGGAGTGTCTCCTAAGGTAAACTCCTGAACCAGCTGACCTGCTCGCTCCATCGGCTGCATAAGACATCAGCCTCATGGAGGAGCTGACAATGGAATTTAAGGTGGACAACTGAGCAGACACCTTCTCAGGGACTCCTTCAGTAGATGTATCTTGAAGAGTATCTCCTAACTCCTTGAGGAGATCTCTTTGAAGCCTCATAAAATGTGTTATATAGTTCAGCGATCTGAGTGTAAAAGCCACTGAAAAGATACGCTTCCCGTATCTATCCATCATTTGAGACTCCTTATTCGGCGGATGGAAAGATGCAGAAGTCTCCACTAGCTCCTTCTTAGTGGCCGCCGCCACCACCATGGCATCTATAGGCATGCCCTTGGACAAAAAATCTTTCTCTTTAGGGGCAGACAGAAATTTTTTGGGTCTTCTGAGAACTGGCTCCATGGCATCAGGAGTCTCCCACACCTTCCGACTAATCAGGTGTAAAAGTTCATCAAAAGGTGGAGACACCCAGGAGGCTGAAGTTTGAGACCCAAATGCCTTCAGGTATACTGACTCCTCATCAAAAGGGGTGACAGTGGGCCAGCCGTCACTCTGCTTAAGGATCTCTAAGATGTCTACAAAGGAGACATCATCAGAGGATGACTTGGGGGACCCTTCTGACTCCTTGAGGTCAGTGTCTGAAGTGATTGACTCCTCCGAGGAGTCTACATGCTTCCACTTGCATGTCCTCTTCCGAGGGGGCTCCTCAGAAGGGTACTTTGGGGAGGTCTCGGAAGACTGGGGGCCACCCAACAGGGGCTCCTGAGGCTATGGGTCTCTGCTGTCGAAACACAGAGCAGGTGCTGAGACTGAGGTCAGTGCTTGAGGGGAAAGAGCGTCAGTACCCTTGCATGGAGCTGATGAGCGAGACAGAACACTCTTCATCATCTCGAAAGCAGATCTCTCCGGCTCCGAAGGCAGCACCGGTTCTGAAGAAATGGAGGTAGTCAACGGCTCCAGAGTGACCGGCTCCGAGATGGATGTAGGGTCCGAGCTCACCCTAGCTGACACACCAAGAGGGAGATTTGGAACCAAGGAGATTCTGGTCCAAGTGCCCCTGTCGGGGCCGACTGGTGAGCTTCGGCTCCTAGACACCACAGATGGTGCCGACGGTATCGGAGCGGAACTTGGCTCTGAGACAGCCTCGAGGGAAGCTGGAACCAATGGTTCCATAACAAGTGGCACCGAAAACTCCAGCTCAGAAGACCCAACTTGGCTTGGAGGAGGAACTACAACAGGGGGGATGGATTCAGGTGGCTCTGGAAGCGACTGGGTCGGAGCCAACAATAATTTGGGCAAAACAGATGACTTCAGGAGTCTAAGCACTACTCTCTCCACATATTCCTCTGATAGGCTCCTGGAGGATCTGGATGACAGGGTAGGCAATCTGGATCTCTGCAGAATTGGAGATCTTAAGGTTAGGGAGACCGGCAAAGGATCACTGGACCAGCTCAGATGTAGTTTTTCAGTAGTCGGCTCCGAAAGGCTTGGGGCTGACACTGATGTGCCAATATCAACAACCTCGATCGGCTCCGAGGACAGTGGAGCTGAGAAGGCAGAAGTCTTATCCAGTTTAGGTTGGTTCTGAGGAGGTTCCGATACACTAGTCGACGCTGGAGAATGCCTCTTGGCCAGCTTAACCTTCTCTTTCTTGGAAGAATGTGATTTGGATGAAGAAGAAAAACTTGCTAAGTCTTCCTTGAAGGAAGGCTTGAGGGGACCTTTCAAAATTAACTTGTTCTTCTACTCCTGGAGAACTCTGGAGCTGAAGGAATGGCAGAATAAACAAGTTTCCTGCAAATGAATGGCTCCGAGATAATATACACAATTACTATGGCCAACCATAATTGACATCTTTTGGAAGCACTTTATACATATTTTGAAACCTGAAGATTTGTGGTCTTTAGACTCTTTAGACATGTTGACGAGCTTTGTAAGTAAAGCAGGTATACACAAGCACAATGAGGACTAGGTCCTCTAACTTAAATGGGCCTAGCCCTAACAAGCACACACACAAAGAAAGGGGGTAAAGAGGACTAGGTTCTCTAACTTAAATGGGCCTAGCCCTGAGGAAAATATGAAAAAGAAGAGGACTAGGTCCTCTAACTTAAATGGACTTAGCTTGATAGGCTAAGACGTAGAAAAATGCCAGAAACTAGTGGCAGACAAGGAACTAGCAAACAACACTGCACGCAAGCTAAATATTCTAAATTAGAAACCAAGGCCCAAAAAGCGGGCCTGTAGAGAAAACTCTGCAATAAGCAACAAACACTGCACATAATATGAATGTAAATGTAAATATAAAGCGAGAAAATAGGGTCATAAAAGTGGACCTATGAAACATCAAAGTTAATGAGAAACTAGCACACAGGATACCAAACGGAGAACAACAAGGGCCAACGGCCAACCAGTTCTCAACAAACTAACTAATTTAACATCAAAAACACTCCAAAAACTCTGTAAACACACCTAACACTACTAAACACTATCTAGTAGTAAGATAACTAGCTATAGAAAACAGTAAAGTGATAATAATGCAAAAAGTTTAAACTTAGCCACGGCCCAGCAAGAAGCACTTCTGAACTCGTAGACGCGGCAAATGAGATCTGAAGATTGTACTGGTGCACTATGGGATACCTACCTAGCCACAAGCCAACTAAGAGACTTTGAGTTTGTAATAGGCTGAGTCAGGGCTGAGGATCGGCTCTGAACCCATATGTAAGAATGAAGGCGAGATAGGACTACAGAACATCAGTCACTTCTTCTTCTCCTATTCTTTCATCTCCAAAAGGAAATTGTTGCCAGTGACATTGCATTTCAAAGGCAGGGCTCACTTGTTAACTACTGATTTAGGTTTGGATATACAAAATTCAGTTTTAAACAAAATATTATTTCTAGAATACATTAAACAACAGCAGTATGTTTATATGAATACACCCAATGTCTTACATTAACAGAAAATGTTCTTTTAATGCCACCAACAGTAAACATTTCTATAATTTCTGCTTCGCCATTAGTCCTACTTCTCAACTATCCAGATTTTTGCAGAATGTCCACATTCTACCTCATATTTTTGTCCTGTTCTCATAAAAGTAAACCATCGAGGACTGCAATTTGCAAATAATGACAAACGTTTGAATTTCAGACTTCATATCTTTCAGACAATGCGTGCTAATGCAAAAGATGTTATTCTAGCAACATTCTAAGTTTATAAGAAAATAATTAAAATCCATCCTTGACTGTTGATCTTTGTCAACCCATTTTCTAGATTTCTTGCACTGCAGGTTTGAGAGATAAGCCGTAAGTGTCAGGCTCTAATGACAGTTTAATGATATGTTTAAGATTATGCATTTGATCTCTTACCATCTTACTAGCATTAAAAGTTTACATGACTGACTTCAACAATTGGCTAAGCTTCTGGTGTCATTCTAAGGGGATCCAGTATCTGTCTGCTTGGGATGACATGGTCGACAGACCACCACAATGCTTTGCCACAGATGGCCTGCACCTGTCGCCCCTGGGACTCCGGATACTGGCTAAGGCTCTTGCTGCCCCTATAGTGCCTTTTTTTAGGCATGGTTCAAATAACAAATTCACCACCATAACAGGAACAGGTAAGCAAAAACTGAGGGTAATGCTACTCATTGCTAGAAGTCTAAATCTCAAGATGCACTTACTCGAGGCACTCCTTAAAATGGAGAACATTGATATCTGTGCAGTGACTGAGACCTGGTTCAAGGCTCCAGAGAGCACCCCTGTTCTACCAGGCTATAACTCATACCACACTTTTCGGCCATGTAACCTGGACTGAAACACCAAAGGCGGAGGTGTGTCCATATTCATTAAGGATATCCACACCTCCAGGCTAGTTGCTCAGCATAATGCATCCAAGGTTATCCAAGTGCAACTAACTCTGGGCAAAACTGCAATCCAAATTGTAGCTTGCTACAGATTCCCCACTATACCCCAGGATTCCCACTCCTCTTTTCTTGATGTACTGGAAAATATTAGGGTTCAACCAAACACCCTAATAATGGGTGACTTCAACTACCCCACCATTAACTGGGAAAACTACTCGGGTACCAACTCCTTAGCTCAACGCTTTCTGGAATTCATAAACTGCAATGCCCTAGATCAACTTATCCATACCCCCACCACGGGCAACAATATCATAGACCTAGTCATTACCAACATGAGTGACCAGTGTTCCACACCTGAAGTCAACTCCTCATTGGTCCGATCCGACCATAAGCTAATCACCCTTGATATCCACATCCCGCCCCCACCCCACCCCCATTAAGGAAACCACAGTAAAAAATTTCTCCATAGCCAGCTTCATGCTTCTTAAGACAGAAGTGGTGAACTTCATGACACTCATGCAGATGGACAATACAGTTATGACTGCTGAATCCTACACAGATGCACTGTATAAGCACTTACACGAGTGCATAGATCATGCTATCCCAAACAGAACCAAGACGCTATCCTCCAAAAAAAGGAAGCCAATCTGGTGGTCCCCTCCCATAAACAAACTGTACAACAGAAGGAAGAAACTGTTGCAAAAGAGAGTAAAATTCCATGAGTGGAGGAGCTCCCTGGTCAGTCTCAGTAAGAAGCTGAGATCCCTTATAAGATCCTCCAAAGCTAGCTACGAAAACAAAATCGCCAGTAAATCCAAGGACAACCACAAAGCATTCTATAGCTATGTCAAGAATCTAGATGGCAACACCCAGATCTGCTCTGAGTTACAGCACAAAGGCATGAAAATTACAGAACCAACTGATATTGCCAACATCCTGGCAGATCGGTTCAGTGCTAACTTTACCACCCTCTCACCCCCTAAAGGGCCCATATCTATACAGGAAGAATGCAGAGTCCCTGTAATCACAACTACGCAGGTAAAAGCTGCACTCTCTAAAGCCAAAAACACAGCATCCATGGGACAGGACAACATCCCAGGCTGCGTTTTACATGAACTTCAGAACAAACTGGTTCCCCACTTAAGCACCATGTTCAATAATAGCCTCGCATCAGGGTTTGTGCCCACTGAATGGTGCACAGCAACAGTTATCCCACTCCACAAAGGGGGAGCCACCACTGATCCCAGGAACTATCGACCTATTAGCCTGACGAGCCTGGTCTGCAAGGCCATGGAACGTATCATCATGGAACTCATAAACAAAGACATTGGTAACCTCCAAACTCTGGATCCCACCCAGTTCGGGTTTGTGAAAGGCAGATCATGCCTCCTGAACCTGATCGACTTATTTGAGGCAGTCACCAAAGCTGTGGATGAGGGTAAGGTGGTTCACTATCTTGACCTCGCCAAGGCTTTCAACACCATCCCCCATTCTGTAATTATAGCTAAACTCACCAAACTATGTATAAATCCCTACGTCACACGATGGGTTGCCAACTGGCTCACTGACAGAACCCACACTATTAAAGTTGCAGACTCCAAATCTGACCTCAAAGCAGTGACAAGTGGAGTACCACAGGGTTCTGTCCTGGGACTTCTCCTGCTTGGCATCTACTTCTCTGAAGTACAGGCTAACACAGAAGTCCTCTGGCCAATGAAGTTCGCAGATGACTGCAAACTAGGAGCCATAGTCAAGTCCCCAAATGATGTGGACATCCTACAGAAGGGCCTCACTTAGACAGATGTCTGGTGTCAGTGCCATGGTCTCAAGCTCAATGCCAAAAAGTGCAGTGTCACCCCCTTTGGTAAAAACTCTGTACCCATGAACTACCACATAGGCAGCAATCTACTTAACACCGAAGGTGTAATAAGAGACCTTGGGACCCAGGTGGACAGTAGTCGCTCCTTTGATAGTCACATCGCCACAGTAGTCAGGAAGTCCTTCTACGTGGCACACCTCATCATAAAAGAGTTCTCATCCAGGAAAAAAGAGGTCATTGTTCCCCACTATTCGTCACTCATTAGACCCATTATAGAGTACAATGCCCCTTTTGGAATGTACCTCACAAGACATCTGCAGCAGCTGGAAAGTCCACAGAAGTACCTCACAAAGAGGATTACTGGCCTCAAACAAATGCCCTACACTGACCGCCTCAAAAAACTCCAGCTTTACTCCGCAGCATATCATCTACTCCGAGGTGATCTCTGCCTAACATATAAAGCTATGTCAAACCCAGAGCTGTTGGACATGCTACACCTAAAGAAATCCCAGTCCCTCTGAGCTACACGCTCTAGGAACCTAAACCTTGTCACCACAATAAACAGGACACACTGGAGGGATAGATTCCTGTCCCAGAGACTTCCTATACTCTGGAACAAGCTACCCATCTATGTCAAGCAAAGTTCTTCATTAGCACTCTTCAAGAAAAATCTTGATGAGTGGATGGGAAATAGGAAATACACCCCGGGGATCACTTTTGTGTGTCTGCTGGACAGTGGCACAGGAAAATAACTTTCTTGGGTGGTGTAAGCTATGGAACCTTGCTGGCTAGGCTTACGTAAGCCCTTGGGGCGATAGCCTAGTACCTACCTATGAACCTATGAACCTGTGGCATTTACTAGCTTGCACTTCACAAGTAACGCCTCCTCTGAACAAAAATTTATTTTCTCAGTTTATCGTAGTACAAGTAATTTATACCTTCTGTTCCCATTTATACATTTGAAGCATGTGCAGACAATTGTGAAGACAGGATTTTTGCCTATTCTTTTTGCTCCAGTTCCCTTCTGTAACATAACCAAGTATGGCTCTATATCATCTGCATCAAGCAGCTTCTCTAAGGGTGGCATAGTTTTGGAACTCTCTAGTTTGATGACGTGTCACTTTCTCCTTGAAATTCACTAAATACTGGTCTAGAGCAACTCCTGTATGAACCAGGGTTTCAGTCAATTCTGTACTGGTACCCGTAACGTCAGTCTAACAATTACTGACTCACAGATCTCGATTCTGGGTTACTGTATTTTATTCACTAACAGCTTGGAATGCAGCAAAGGTGCACAGACTTAACACAAGGAAACCTCATGTTTCTTTTCAATCCTCTTAATGTTAGCTGTACTTCAGTACAAAAATTCACTTTACAATTCATAGGAAAATAATATCTGTTTTGTTGTAGCTTTTTGGCATACTCACTTCTCTCCATTGTAGGTTATTAGCAAAAATAGCAAAGCTGTCTTGCAGTCTGAGCAAAGGATACTGCTAGACGGCACACAGTGCCACTGCTTCTTCCCACTGCCCTTACCAGCCATGGAATTTGAAAACACTGGACCCATAAGTGACTCAAACTATAACTTTTATTTAGCTGCTCTTTTAATGCTGCAAAACACATTTCAAAAATACATATATTCTCACCAACAGAATAATTCTGCCTATGAACTATTTTCTAAAGCACATGAAAATAACTGAAAGTAACCTTAAATACATATCCTGATGTCACACCCCAGTTAAAAACAACAAATCAGAATGCTAGTATTCAACATGTGTATGTTACAGGTTAAAAAAACAAACAAAGAATAATGGTAAATATAAAAACATAATAAGGGAACTGACCATATTAGCTAAGAGTATGTGAACTAGTGTCGAAGTGGTCTATTAGATAAAAATGGCTATTTTCTAAAGCAACCCAACTATATAGCAAGTTTCTAGTCCAGCTGAGATGACTTGTGTTGAAGGCTCTGAATGAACCTATTTCCCACATAGCACATACCACACAGGCCCACAATTAATACAGTTTTTTCTAGAGCTTCGAGTTGTAGGCAATTGGAGACACCCTGCCTTCCTGAAATTCTCCACAGGTATGAGGTCCCACCTCTGACGGAGGCACAATAAAAGTCTACACTCAAATTCTAATGTTACAATAAATAAGTTAATGAACCTCCTCTTTGAGACTCTAGATAATGTGCTTTGAGATATACAGCCATAAGCACACACACACACACACACACACACACACACACACATATATATATATATATATATATATATACACACACACACACACACACACACACACAAATAAAATGGGACACATGCACACAAACACACACACACACATTCATAAAATACTCAAAGGTGCACATACATGTATACACAAACACATATATAAAACACACACGTATAACATGCACAAAAATACCCCTTTACATATTCATCTTCTCCTTCTGTCTCTCAGACTATTTTCATCTAGTGGCATGCAACCTTTTTCATAATTTGCACTGGCCTTCTCAGATTTCTACGGATACTCTTCACTTATGGGTGGATTGTAAGATTCCATGGTAGGGTGGGGATTGGATCAGCAAAGACAACTAACAAAACTTTTTTTGCTTTTTGATTTCTGGAATTCTTTTACTGCAATTTCACCAGTCAAATACAAAACTTTTTACAACCCTTCCTAAAGTTACACTGACATCAGTGCATTATCAAATGTTGCTCACTACTTGGTAGAATTTTAGACCAAGAGCAAATCTCATGTGTTACTGCTTCCTTATACAACCCTAATGTTTACTTGGAAGAAGGCTATTCTTACCACATTCAGCACTTTACAATCCAATTTAATTTTATCCAACAGTTAGATTACTAAAAAAAAACTGACTACAAAGCAAAGACTGAAGTCTTAGAAGTGGGTCCAGTACCTTTAGACCTATTCAAGCAGGACAGGGCTGAGTAGCCAATGCCTAGTTATCGTATTGCATTAGTAGTCAGTGGGGTTGACTACCACAAAACTGCCCTCTAGTGAAGGCCAGTTGGCTAGCCCCAGGGCACTATCTGTGCTAGCCAGTTCTGCATAAAGACAGCATAGTGTAACATGGTACTGAAGACAGAGAGATGTCAGTGCTATTCATATGCATTCTAAATTTATCCTGAAGAACCAGACTTGACTTTAATAGTTGGTTTGGCTTCTGATGTCTTTCTAAGGGGGCACAATATTCATCAGCATGGAAGGAGATGGTCAAAAGACCTTGCTGCTTTGCCAGGAATGGTCTGCACCTCTCCCCTCTAGGCTTTTGAATATTAGCTAAAACATTGTCTACTCCCACAGTGCTTATTTTAGCCAGTGCCAAACTGAAAGTACTTCCGACATAGCAAATCAAAACCAAGAAATGCTAAAGGTATTACTACTGCTCAATGATAGGAGTCTAAACAAAAACCTCCACTCCCTATAAGCTCTCTTTACCCTAGAGAATGCTGATGTCTGTGCGGTCACTGAGACATGGTTTAAAGCAGCGGGGAGCACACCAACAGTGCAAGGTTATAATGCCTTCCACATATTTAGGCCAGCTACTTCTCAGGCAGGGATTAAAGGTGGACGTGTCTCTATTTACATCAAAAATAAATATACTTCAAGGCTGGTCAAACAGGGCAATGCACTTGAGCTGATCCATGTTCAAATCACCATAGGTAAAATCCAATACCTCTTCCTTGCAAGCTATGGGCCCCCCTGTATGACACAGGAAACCCATACCATGTATTTAAACTTATTAGAAACACTAACCATCCAACCCAATACCATATTCATTGGTGATTTTAATTACCCCACTATTAACTGAGAATCCTATACGACACCAAACATACATGCACAGAGATTCCTAGATTTTGTAAACACAAACTCCCTGGACCATACTGAATCTGGTCCTCACTTATATAGGAGACTGCTGCACACCACCTACTGAAATGCCTTCCCTGGTAAGGTCAGACCACAAAATGGTCTCCTTTGAAGTAAAAATAAAACCAGACCACTAGTAAACCTGGAATATTCAGGAACTATTCTAAGGCTAACCTCCTACTATTAAGTGAGAACCTTGCAAAATTTCAAGCCCCCCCATAAACCTTGAGAACTCTGATGCCTATGCAGAATTGTTTACAGAAACCCTGTACAAGCATGTTAATAGCTGCATAGAGGCAGCTGTACCCACCAGGAAAAAGTACAGAACTAACTCCAAAAACAAGCCATCCTAGTGGAATCACAAAATCAATAGACTGTATAACAGAAGGAAGAAAATCATGGCAAAAACTAGGAGGTGCAACACCCAGCAGGATAAAAGCAGTGTCATCAAACTAAACAAACAACTCAAAGGATAAATAAAGTTTACCAAAGCCAAATTTGAGGTAAGATTGGCCTCCCAGACCAAGGACAACCACAAAGCATTATTTAGCTATCAACCATAAAACATAGACCATAAACTAATCTCACTGGATATTCACATCCTGACCCCACCCCCTGCCCAGAAAACCACAGTGAAAAACTTCTCTAAAGCAAATTTACACTCCTCAAAACCAAGGTGGAATCCTTCAAAGCCCCCGGGCCTGTGGAAAATACGGCCCAGACCGCAGAATCCTTTATAAACGCATTCTATGAACACCTTCAGGAATGCATGGATCATGCAATCCCAAATAAAACCAAGACCCAATCCTCCAAAGGCAGACATCCTGTCTGGTGGACCCCAGCCATAAACAAACTACACAATAGAAGGAGGAAGCTACTACATGATAGTGATAGAGCAAAATCCCAAAAAGGAAAGGCATCTCTGATCAGTATTAGCAAAAAACTACGGGCACCCATAAAATCGTCTAAGGCCAGCTTCGAGAGAAAAATTGCACAGGGCACTAAGGATAATCACAAGGCTTTCTTTAGTTATGTTAGGAACCTGGGTGGGAATTCCCAGATATGATCCGAATTAGTCCAAAATGACAAAAAATACACCGAACCCACAGACATTGCCAACATCCAAGCTGACAGGTTCAGCGCAAACTTCTCCCCCACCAAAAGGGCAAATATCTATCCCAGCAGAGTGCTGCCCCCCTGACATCTCAGATGCTCAGGTAAGAACCGCCCTCTCCAAAGCAAAAAACACAGCATCAATGGGACCAGACGGTGTCCCAGGCTGCGTCCTACATGAACTCCAAGAAGAGCTTAACCCAAACATAAAACTACTGTTCAATCTCAGCCTTACTACAGGATATGTACCCAAAGAGTGGTGTACAGCAACAGTGGCCCCTCTCCACAAAGGTGGTGCCTCAACGGATCCTGGAAACTATCGCCCCATAAGCCTGACTAGCTTGGTCTGCAAAGCTACGAAAAGGATCATCATGGACCTCATAAATAAAGATATTGGGGACCTACAGACACTGGATCCTACCCAGTTCGGCTTTGTTAAGGGCAGATCCTGCCTCTTAAACCTGGTTGATTTCTTTGAAACAGTCACTAAGGCCATTGACGAGGGGAAGGTGGTCCACACAGCCTACCTGGACCTCGCAAAAGCCTTCGATACAATACCCCACCTGGGCATTATAGATAAGCTCACCAGCTTAAATATAAACCCCAATGTCACTAGATGGGTTGCAAACTGGCTCAAGGACAGAACCCACATGGTTAAAGTTGCTGGAGCCATGTCAGACTCCAAACCAGTTACAAGTGGCATCTCACAAGGCTCAGTCCTGGGACCTCTCTTGTTCGGTATATATTTCTCGGAGGTACAGGCCAACACGGAAGGACTGTGGCTGACCAAGTTCGCAGATGACTGCTAACTGGGCACCATAATCGACTCTCCAGCTGACACAAGCATCCTCCAAAAGAGCCTCATAGAAACAGACAACTGGTGCCAGAGCCATTACCTCAAGCTAAACGCCAAAATGTGTATAGTCATCCCCTTTGGCAAAAACAAAGTGCCCACAAATTACCACATAGGTGGTAATCCATTAAGTACAGAAGAAGTAATTAGGGACCTGGGACCCAAGTTGATAGCAATCTCTCATTTGACAACCACGTAGCCAAAGTGGTTAGAAAAACATTTTATACAGCCCACCTAATCATGAAGGGATTCACATCTAGATCAGGGGAGGTCATCGTGCCTCTTTACTCATCTCTCATCAGGCCCATAATTGAGTACAATGCCCCTTTTGGGATGTACCTTACCAGACACCTGCAGCAACTGGAAAGACCCCAAAAGTACCTCACCAAGAGGATCAAAGGGCTCAAACAGATGCCATATGCTGCCCGGTTAAAGAAACTCCAGCTCTACTCAGTGGCATACCGCCTGCTCAGAGGCGATCTGTGCCTGACGTATAAAGCCATGTCCAACCCGGAATTAATGGACATGCTGCACCTCAGAAAATCCAAATCCCATCGAGCTACGTGCTCAAGAGACTTGAACCTCAGCACTGAAATAAATAGGACATGCTGGAGGGACAGATTCATAACCCAGAGGCTCCCTTCACTCTGGAATAAAATCCCAGTCCAGGTTAGGCAGAGTCCCTCATTCACTCTCTTCAAGAGGAATCTTGATGAGTGGATGGGAGATCATAGATTTACCCCGGGTATCACTTCTGTGTCACTGTTAGACAGAGGCGCAGTATACTAACCTCGAAAAAGGGCATAGCAAAATTAATTTAAAATGGGTGGTGAAAGCCAAACACACTCTGGCTAGGCTTATAAATGCCCTAGGGCAGATAGCCTAGTATGAACCTATGAACCTAAGAACCTATGAACCAACAATAATTGTGGCACAAAGGATAAATAATTCACTTAAAACCAAGAAATAGTGCCAAAAAAACATAAAAATGAATCAAGCAATGAGGCTGTATAAAAAACAATTAAATTAAAATTAAAATTACCACATAAGCGCTTTCAAAGTTGAGACACTGCTTCATCAGATGTTCAAAGGTTTTAACTCATACATATGCTTTAAATAGTACAAAATCATCAGACCAACAACCAATCAGGAAAATTCCCTCCGAATACATTATCCTCTCCATTGGCATTTAAAGTGATAGCACAGGATATTCAGTGTATGTTTGTATGTGTATATGTATATGTATATATATATATATATATATATATATATATATATATATATATATATATATATATACATATGTACACATATATATATATATATATATATATATATATATATATATATATATTGTATCAAGATATATAATCTTATTTATACAAAGGTCTATCTTTCAAAAGGTGTTTAAGCGGTACCTCGACGTTTACTTTGTAGATATACTGATTATGATATGTTCAGGTATTTTTTGGTAGATGATCCCCATCATTCCAGTGATTCATGGGCTTCCCAAAATACACAAAGATCCATTATGCCCACCATTCAGGCCTATAGTTTCAGGCCAGGGATGGTGCACTCAACCTCTAGTGATCTATATAGAGAAAATGTTAAGACCAATAGTAGACAACAGTGAATATATTCTAAGGGGCATGAAACAGTTCTTAAATGATTTATGTAAATTCTTAAATGAGATATCTCTGGATTCTAGAAATTTGTTATTCATCACACTCAACGTACAGTCCCTGTTCACCACGATACCTAATGTGAAGGGCATTGATATGCTAAGATGTTATTTAGTAGAGCAAGGATCTCTAACTCACAGTTCTATAGATCTAGTATGTCTGTTGATGGAACTAATACTTGAAAACAATGTGTTTTTATTTGATCAGGAATTACATTTGCAAAAGGAAAGTGTTGCGATGGATATGCCTAGAGCCAATAGTTATGCAAATTTAGTGATGGCTAAATGGGAAAATGGCACGTTTTCAGGGACCTGTAGATGGGAACAAGTTATACTTTACAGGCGATTTGTAGATAACTTGTTCCTATTAAGGGATGGCTCTGAATGTGAATTATCTTTATTCTTTGACCACCTAAATGGAAGTAGATCCTTCCTGAGGTTTGATATGAATACCTCGTGGAGTGAAATTAATTTTCTTGATGTAAACATTTACACGAAAGATGATAACACAGTTTGCACTACAATTTATAGGAAAGAGTGTCATAGAAACAATTTATTGTATAGGACCAGTATGCATCCCAATCACATCTTTAAGAATATAGTGAAAGGGCAAGGGTTCAGGATGTCGAGGCTTAATCCTGATGATGAAAAATTTGAGGTTGATTTAAATGACTTAAAAGTTAGATTGAGAGTAAGGGGCTATAAGAACCAAGATATAGAAGGGTCACTCTCAGATATTAATGCCCACAGACATACTACAGAAAGACCATATTTCTCCCCAAAAGTGTCACCCACAAACATTTCTGTCAAGCCCACCTGTGATATGGTACACATGCCCATGTTTTTTGGTAACAACACTAATATTATAACACATATTGTGAAGAAGAACTGGCCTATACTAACTAGTGACTTGACCATTAAAAATATTGTAGGAGACAAACCTAAATTCTCTTTTAAGAATAAGAGAAATTTTAAACTATGCTTTGCTATCCTAAAGATTTGAACACAGATCAACAGGGGGGAGTTACAGTTCCTTGCAAGAAATACAGCTTTTGCTGATATATTGATTCTCCTGGGGAATTTATATACCCAGGTTTTAATAAAGTTTTTAAATTTAATACAGCAGCTAGTTGTAACACATCTGATGTGGTTTATTTAGCAGTTTGCTCTTGCAGAATGTTTTATGTAGGCAAGACCAACAGACATTTCAGAGATAGACTAAGAGAGCATATATATGATATAAAGAACGGACATCTTAATAATACATTAGCTAAGCACATACATACTATATATATATATATATATATATATATATATATATATATATATATACAGATACAAATATATATATATATATATATATATATATATATATATATATATATATATAGGTTCATAGGTAGGTACTAGGCTATCTGCTCAAAGGCATTTATAAGCCTAGCCAGAATGTGTTGGCTTTTGCCACCCCCTTAGATTAGTTCTCTGTGCCTCTGTCCAGCAGAGCCACTGAAGTGATCCCTGGGGTAAACTTTCTGTTTCCCATCCACTATTCAAAGTTTCTCTTGAAGAGTGTTAGCAAGGAGCTCTGCCTAATGTAGATTGGAATCTTGTTCCAAAGCATGGGAAGTCTCTGGGACAGGAATCTATCCCTCCAGCACGTCCTATTCATTGTTGTGGTGAGGTTCTAGAGCATGTGGCTCGAGGGGATAAGCTTTTCTTTAGGTGGAGCATGCCCATCAGTTCTGGGTTGGACATGGCCTTGTATGTCAGGCAGAGATCACCACTGAGAAGGTGGTATGCAACCGAGTACAACTGGAGTTTCTTCAGTCGAGCTGCATAGGACATCTGTTTGAGGCCAGTGATCCTCTTGGTGAGTTACTTCTGTGGTCTTTCTATCTGTTGTAGGTGTCTTGTAAGATACATCCCTAATGGGGCATTGTACTCTGTGATGGGTCTGATGAGAGATGAGTTGAGGGGCACAATGACCTCTTTTGATCTGGATGCAAACCCTTTTGTTATAAGGTGGGCCACGTAGAAGGATTTTCTAACCACTTTGGCAATGTGATTATCAAAGGAGAGATTACTATCTACTTGGGTCCCCAGATCCCTTATTACGTCTTCCATATTTAGGGGACTACCACCTATGTGGTAGTTTGTGGGTACTTTGTTTTTTCCAAAGGGGATGACTATGCACTTTTTGGCATTTAGCTTGAGGCCATGATTTTGACACCAGGTATCCATCTCAGTGAGACCCTTTTGGAGGATGTCTGTGTCAAAAAAACTGTCCCAAAGCCCAAGTGCTTAAACCAGAACTAATACTCTTTAGAATAACAGACACTAAGTCTTCAATCAGCAACTCCCAACTCAGAAGGATGTAAGCTACCTGTCCTGCCACAACAGTGCAGACCACAAACCTTCCTAATGTGAAACAACTGGTCTGAAGCCCAAGTGTGTAATCCAAAGGCTTAGAATAACAGTTACAATTTAATCGGCTACTAACAAGCAGTAATAAATGCAGCAGAATAAATGCTATTAAGTACTTTTAAGAACAGGCAACAAGAGCAAATAAGTAATAAAGTAGGAAGAAACACAAACACAGTAAAAGCAGATGAATAAAGTGCAAAAAAAATGTTTTTTTCTTCTCTGTATTAGGTAGAATGAGCTAAAGACACTAGACTGGGAGGAGTGTTACAAATCAAATATGCAGTAGGGGCGGGCATTTACAATGCCACCAAGTATAAAAAGAAAACACCAATACGGAGGGCAGGCTGAGGGAAAATAGCACTTTCTCCTCCTGAAAAATAGCACTTTCAGCATAGATCAGAAGCCAGCAAATATTATAGATCTAAATCAATCAAGCAAAAGCAATTAGAATACTGTAGAACTTTGGAAAGAAGCGCCAAAAAATGTTTCAGTAGCACTCTCAGTCAGAACTCAATTAGATTCAAGCAATGAATATATATGTGTGTGTGTGTGTGTGTGTGTGTGTGTGTGTGTGTGTGTGTATATATATGTTATGTAATGGAGAGAATAATGTATTTGGAGGGAATTTTCCTGATTGATTGTTGGTCTAATGCTTTGTACTATTTAAAGCATATGTATGAGTTAAAACCTTTGAACTTCTGATGAAGCATTATCTCAACTGTGAAAGTGCTTATGTGATAAAATTTTAATAAAAGTTTTTAGACCGCCTCATTGCTTTATTCATTTTTATACTTTAGCTATCTCCGCAACCTCAAATGCAATACACAATTGTATTAAGAGCTCATTGTAAATTAAGCCACATATACTGAGCCAGAAAATATAGCAAACCTCCTGGCTGATAAATTCAGCTCCAGCTTTACCCCTCTCTCCCCCTCAACCTTCCCTCAGGAAATATCATCAAATATAACTCTCCCTACTATCGCTAGGGAACAGGTCTTAATTCTCCCTCTAAGACCAAGAACACTGCATCAACAGGCCCAGACAATATACCAGGATGCCTTCTAAACTGCATGAAACATGACCTGTCAGGGCCTCTGGAATTACTATTTAACTGTAGCCTCCAAACAGGCTTCGTGCTTCATGAATGTAGAAAGGCAACCATCATCCTTCTGCACAAAGGTGAGCCATCTACAGACTCTTGAAACTACAGACCCATAAGTCTCACCAGTCTTATATGTAAAACCATAGAAAGAATTACCATGGAGATGATCAGTAGAGATATAGTAAATCTCCAGACACTGGACCTAACCCAGTTTGGTTTTGTTAAGTGTGGATCATGCCTACTCAACCTGGTGGACTTCTTTGTGAAGGTCACCAAAGCAATGGTGAGGGCAAAATCATTCACACTGCCTACCTTGACCTAGCAAAGGCATTTGACACAATACTCCACTCTGGCATTGTTGACAAACTCAAGAGGTTAGGTACAAGCCTGTATGGTCACCCAGTGGATAGCCAACTGGCTCACAGACAGGACCCAGGAAGTTAGAATTGGGGAGTCCACTTCTACAAAGTGGCCAGTCACAAGTGGAGTCCCACAGGGATCAATCCTTTGACCGCTCCTTTTTGGCATTTACTTCTCCAAAGTCAAGGCCAATGTCACTGGTCTCTGGCTGACTAAATTTGCAGATGATTGCAAATTAGAAGCTGTCATTTAATCTCACACCGACACAAATGTTCTCCAGAAGGGGCTGACACAGACAAACAACTGGTGTCAGAGCCATGGACTAAAACTAAATCCCAAGAAATGCATAATAGTATCCTTTGGGAAGTCATCCATCCCTGATAACTATCATATTGACAACATACCCGTTAGAGTTGATACAGTAGTCAGGGACTTAGGGACACACATAGATAGTAATCTAGCCTTTGACCATTACATATCTACAGTGGTTCAGAAATCATTCTATGTTGCGCAATTTATAAACAAAGGTATGGCATCTAATTCCAAGGAAGTCATTGTTCCACTGTATTCAGCATTCATCAGACCTATCATTGAGTACAGTGCCCCCTTTGGTGTATACCTTACCAGGCATATCCAACAATAAGAATGTCCACAGAGGTTCTTCACTAAAAGAATACAGGGCATAAGTAAAATGTCCTATGCAAACAGCCTCAAGGCCCTATCCCTGTATTCTGTCTCTTATAGGCTTTTCAGGGAAGATCTATGCCTGGCATTCAGGGCATTGTCAGACCCCACTCTGATGGACTTCCTACATATCCACAAAACAAACAGCACCAGACCTACCCATTCTAAAGACTGGACAAACACGTACATAAATGCTTGAAACTAGCCATACCCAACAGAACCAAGATGCTCTCCTCCAACAAAGGAAGCCTATCTGCTGGTCCCCTGCCATTAATAAACTCTACAACAAAAAGGAAGAAACTGTTGCAGAAAAAGGTGAAATCCCAAGACTGGAAAAACTCCCTTATTAGCCTCAACAAAAAGTTGAGATCCCTCATCAAAACCTCTAAAGCCAACTATGAAGGCAGAATTGCGGCAGACACTAAAAACAACCACAAAGACTTCTATAGTTATATCAAGAATTGCCACGGCAATACCCAGGTTTGCTCTGAGTTACTGCACAATAGTGACTCTTATATTGAGTCAACAGATATTGCCAGCATACTGGCTGACAGATTCAGTGCCAACTTTACCCCTCTCCCCCGCCAAAGGACCAATCACAATACCGGAAGAATGCCTGGCACCTAGTATTACTGCAGCATAGGTTAAAGCTGCATTGTCCGAGGCCAAGAAAACAGCTTCCATGGGACCCAACAATATCCCTGGATGTGTTCTACATGAACTACAAAGTGAACTGGCACCACATCTGTGTGCCCTGTTCAATCACAGCCTCATCTCAGGCTTTGTCCCTACCGAATGGCGCACTGCTACAGTCATCCCTCTCTATAAGAGGGGAGCGACTACAGACCCTGGGAATTATTGACCCATTAGCCTGATGAGTCTGATATGTAAGGCTATGGAACACATCATCATGGACCTAGTTAACAAGGATATGGGGAATCTCCAAACTCTAGATCCCATGCAATTTGGTTTTGTGAAAAGTAGTTCATGCCTTCTCAACCTGGTTGACTTCTTTGAGTCAGTCACCAGAGCTGTGGATGAGGGCAAGGCAGTTCATGCAACCTACCTCAATCTGGCCAAAGCCTTTGATACCATTCCCCACTCAGGAAATATTGATAAACTCACCAAACTAGGCATCAACCGCTATATCACTAGGTGGATTGCAAATTGGCTCACAGATAGAACCCACAGTGTGAAAGTAGCAGACTCCAAGTCAGGCTGCCGACCAGTCACAAGTGAAGTCTCACAGGGATTGGTCCTGGGTCCCCAGTGTTTGGCATCTACTTCTGAGAAGTCCAGGCCAACACGGGGGGACTCTGTCTGACCAAGTTCGCAGACGACTGCAAGCTGGGAGCCATTTTTAACTCCCCAAGTGATGTACACATCCTACAGAAAGGCCTCACTGAGACCAATGACTAATGTCGAAACCATGGCCTTAATCTTAATACCAAAAAAATGTATCATCATCCCCTTTGGAAAAAACTCAGTTCCCACTAATTACCACATTGATGGGAGTCCACTGAGCACTGAAGGCGTTATAAGAGATCTGGAGACACAGGTTGATAGCAACCTCTCCTTCGACCACCACATTGCCACTGTGGTCAGAAAGTCCTTCTATGTGGCACATCTCATTACCAAGGGTTTTGCATCCAGGAAGAAAGAGGTCATCATATCTCTTTACTCCTCCCTCATTAGGCCAGTCATCGAGTATAATGCCCCATTTGACATGTACCTCACTAAACACATACAACAGTTGGAAAGGCCACAAAAGTACCTCACGAAGAGAATCCTAGGCCTTAAACACATCCTATATGGACAGACTCAAAAAACTCCAGCTATTCTCTGTCTCATATCATCTACTAAGAGGCAATCTCTGCTTGACTTACAAAGTCATGTCTGATCCAGCTCTGTTAGAAATGCTACATCTAAACAAATCCCAATCCTTCCACACTACATGCTCCAGCGACCTCTGCCTTATTACCACAATCAACAGAACATGCTGAAGGGACAGGTTCATAACCCAGAGACTGCCCGTGTTCTGGAACAGACTTCCCATACATGTTAAGCAGAACACCTCACTGGTCCTCTTCAAGAGAAATCTTGATGAGTGGATGGGAAATAGAAAGTTCACCCCGGGGATCACTCCAGTGGCTCTACTTGATAGAGGCACTGGGAACTAATGTCGGTCGGCACGATGCCAGGGCACTTCTTTGGGATAGGCTTGTAAAGGCTCCAAGGCCATTAGCCTAGTACACACCTATGAACCTACGAACCTATAAATCTTGCCTGTGATATAAATAGGACCTGCTGGAGAAATAGATATGTATCCCAGAAATCACCCTGTCTATGGAACAGGTTCTCCATCCATGTGAAGCAGAATTCCTCCCTAACCCAATTCAAGTGCAACTTGGACAATTGGATGGGAAACCGGAAATTCATCCCTAGTTTGGCACCTATGTCTCTAATGGACACAGGTAACCTGTAAATGGTTCATCTCCCAGGCCCATGCTTACACTTATCAAGGGTATCAGAACTTGTCAGAGATTTGGGATGTATGGCTAGGTTTAAAAATGCCCTTGTGGTCATTAGCCTACTAAACACTTATGAACCTATGAACCTATTAAGAGCACAAAATTAAAAATATATATATTTGTTCACAGTAGATGACAGCCATGACATGTTTAAATCTTGCCTCACACTATATTACCAGGTGTGGTTAATGGTTTCAGCTAGAAAAAAAGACCCCCCACCACCCATGGAGAGAGGTAGAATGACATGTCAGGTAGTACAGGGGAAAATAATAGATCACAATGGCTCCAAGGGTGGTAGATGGTTGAGCTGGAATGAGGGAAAATGAGAAAGAAATGTGATACAGATTGACTTTCCAGTGTTATTTAGTAGATCAGAGAGGCCAACAATTATTCTTGTAGTTCTCTTTTTCTTGAAAATGTAGGTCTTCGTACCAAACCTATCATACTTCTACTATTCTCAACAGGCATCAGTGAATGTCACGACTCAGTGACAGTTACTGACATTTCTGAGCCACCAAATCAGAAGCATTTGCATGCTTTGCACCCCAAATACCATCACTACACAGTTTAGCCACAATTTAAAATCTTGTACAACACGTATATGTTATACTGCTAGAATCTTTATTGGCTCCATCATGCAGGGGAATAAAGCCTTTACTGAGAGTCTGACAGCAAGGATTGACTAGCAGCCTGGGAGATGAAGAAGTCATAACGGAGGGTGGTAAATGGATGATTGTGGATACCCCCTTTCCGGATGGAAAGGAGACGGTACAGCTGGTAGCCACTGGAGAAGGAAGTGCACAGTATGCATAGTAAGGTCCATAAATGTGTACTCAATCCTGTCAAATCTGTATTGTTGCCTTCTTTGGCCATGTGTGGGAATAAAAGCCCTTGCTGCAGGGAACACAAACATAAGTAGTCATGAAGGGGTTAAGGTCAAAAAGAAAAATCCTGGTGGTAAACTGGATGATCACCTCTGATGACCAGCTCTTGCGGAATAAATAGTTTTACAGGAGAGAATATGTGTGGTAGGCAATGGGAAGTGAAATACATACATACATACACACACACATACACACACACACACACACACACACACACACACACACACACACACACACACACACACACACACACACACACAAATACAAACACAAAATAACTTACTAAATTAAAGAAAAAACAGCAGTTACCCATCTAACTACTTAAACACTCTGATAAATTGATTCATTAACCATTTTTCCTCACTTGTTTTGTCTTCTAAGTTGTCCTTTCAAATGCTGTTTACTTTATACCTTAACACTATGACCTTTCTTAAAACTCACTTTGTAGTCACAGTTCAGTATCTGCAGACTGCAGTTTTACTTTATAATACCTGTCCCAACAACCATGTCAAAAATGAAAACTAGTTCTAAGCTCCAAATGTTTATATTTCAAAATATTCTAAATAAATAAATAAGTAATACTGAACATAAAATTCCCACTGGTATGTATGTATGCATGTATGTATGTATGTATGTATGTATGTATGTAGGTACATACGTATTTATTTATTTATTTATTTATTTCAGTTTGATAACCAGATAAAACTGGCTGACACACCCTTTTCAGCCATGATCCAGGCCACACATGCAACAAAGTGAACAAAGTGGTATCATAACTTAGGTTCATAGGTTCATAGGATGACACTAGGCTATTGGCCTAGAGGCCCTTAAGCCTAGCCAAGAATTTCACTCATGTTCCCACAAAGTCAGCACCTGTTTTCCCTGTCCAGCAGGGACACAGGTGGGATCCCAGGGGTATATTTTCTGTTTCCCATCCAGTCGTCCAAGTTCCTCTTAAAGAGTGCTAGTGAGGTGCTCTGCTTGACATGGAGAGGAAGTCTATTCCACAGATGGGGAGTCATTGACACACAAATCTATCCTGCCAACAAGTTTTATTAATGTAGAGAAAAACCAAACGGCAAAAGTACTAGTAAATTCAGCAAACGTAGAACAACGACACCACCACACAGCAAATAGTATAGCAAAGGTATTTACTAATAAAATAGTTTTAAAGTGCTTTTCGTCGTTGTTCTACATTTGCTGAATTTACAAGTTTTATTAATGTCACAGACCAGGTTGAGACCTTGCGTGTGGGTTGCAAGAGTGGAGTTTGACTTACGGATATGCAGCAACTCCATCAAGGCTGAGTCTGAGACAGCCTTGCATGCCAGACACAGGTCACCTCTTAGCAGTTTGTACGAGACTGACTACAGTGACAGTGCTTTTAGCCTATCTTGTATAGGGTAGGTGTTTGAGACCCTGGATTTTTCTGGTCAGGAACCTCTGTGGTCTCTCCAACTGCTGTATGTGCTTGGCAAGGTACAAGCCGAAGGGGGCATTGTACTCGATAATGTGTCTGATAAGGGAGGAGTACAGGGATGTTATGACCTCCTTGTTCCTGGATGAAATACTCTTACTTATGAGGTGGGACATGTAGAAAGCCTTCTGTACAATGGAGGCAACATGGTGGTCAAAAGTCAGGTTGCTATCAACCTGGGTGCCCAAGTCCCTCACGGCTGACTGCATGCTTAGCACATTGTTATTAATGTGATAATTAATGGGGACACCATTTTCCCCAAAGGGGATATAGATGCATTTCTTGGCATTCAGTTTGAGACCATGCTTCTGGCACCAGTCATTAGTTTGGTTAAGGCCCTCATGAAGGATGTTCACATCACTAGGGGAATTTATGACAGTGCCCAGCTTGCAGTCATCTGCAAACTTGGTCAACCACAGACCAATGGTTTTGGCTGCACCTCAGAAAAGTATATCCCAAACAGAAGAGACCGATCCTTGGGCTATGTCACTTGTTACAGGTGTACTACTAGAGGTGGCTTCCCCTATTTTGACTGAGTGGGCTCTATCAGTGAGCCATTAGGCTACCCATCTGGTAACATATGGGTTGATGCCTAGCTGGGAGAGTTTATCTATTATGCCCGAGTGGGGATTGGTGTCAAAGACTTTGGCTAGGTCAAGGTAGGTGGTGTGCACTGTCGTGCCCTCATACATAGCTTTGGTGACTGTTTTGAAGAAGGCAACCTAGTTTTACAGGCATGATCTCCCTTTGACAAAACCAAACCGTGCGGGATCAAACATTTGGAGGTTGCCAATGTCCTTGTTTTAAGGTCCATGATAATGCGTT